>NC_043703.1:83649649-83664670 GCF_006229205.1 Suricata suricatta | reverse complement strand
TTAATTACATGAAATAGAAGTGGGGGTTTTGATTTTTTACTTTGCTTTTCTGTTTGGAGTATCATTGTAACTACTGTATTGTAAATGATGGAAAATAATTGCATATGTTAAAAAAATAAATTGTATAGAACAGAAAAAAATAAATAAAAGAAAAAATAAATAAAAAAATTAAAAAAAAAAGACAGGAACATGTTTTATCCAACATTGCACTTTTTTGGTTACAATTTTCATGGAAAATTCCAAAAAGGAGTACGTTAGGGAAGTATGTTACTCTTTTCATAAAATAAGATTTTCTCCCTTTTAAACTTATTCTGATCTTTTCCCTTCTATTTAATGGCAGAATTCGTATCCAATTCACCTATTCAATAAAATATGATGTTTGAAATAAGTACATATTCTTCCCCAATATCTCAATAATGATATCAAAATAAGTGACTTACGTATCACCATAATTACTCCTCCATATTTTAAAAATGCAAACTTGGCCTTATTTTCAAACTACTCAAAGTACTTTACAAACATATTTACAGATGTAAAAAATAACAAGTTTAAGGTGCAAGACATCCAAGACTATTTATATAGTTTTAGATACATACAATACATAAAATGAAATATCTTCAACTGATCTCACTATACATTAAAGTTATAAAGCACTTTGCTCTTTAAATGTAGATTAATGATGTTCTCATATTATGTGTCTTACAACTATGCATGACATTTTACATTCAGAGTTTAGACTGCACCTTGTGATTGCTGTGATTAATACACTACACAGAAATTGATTTAAACTGAGACACATGGCATAAACCATCACAATGGCAATCAGGAGACAAGGTAATGAAGTACTTTCTATGAGTACTGAAGCAGAGGTACAAGCAGGCTGATGCTGCAGAGTTGGTATTATTAGAAGTGCTATAAGAAGAGGATTGGAGGGAGAATGTGTGAGTGTGTGTGTGTGTTTTGTAAGAGTAAGAGAGCCAAGATCTTTGGTCAGGAGAGCAGGAATATAAGAACGAAGAAGTTCAACTTCTCTGAGTGAAAAGTAGTAGAAAACCTATCTAATAGAAGCTGGTGGTAGGAAATAAAACTGAAATGTATTAGAGTGTCTATTGCATTTTGCAGGTAGACCCAAGGGAAATTGCAGAATTAATTTGTGAATGACCTCACTCTTAAATTCAGGGAAGTGACTCCCACAGGTATCTCTGGGATAAGACTATTTCGATAATAAAGTGGGATCAAGGATGTATTTATATCCAACAGAATGTTGATTTAAATGAAGACTCCAAGAATGCTTAGAAACAGCACTCACTAAGGAATACTGATCATTGCCAAAATTATGCAAACAGTGATGCTAAATGCCAGATGAATTACAACTAAAAGGTGTCTGTTTGATACACTACAAAAAAATCATGACTGTGTCTAGGCGAAAGTACATAATATATGTGTGTGTACTCTTTTAAAGTGAAAAGAAGGAGATACATTCAAATTAATTTTTAAATATTATCTTGTAAATTCTACTGTGCTAATTTCGGAGAGTGTTCAAAAAAAAACCAAAGAAAACATCAAACAACCAAATAAAAATTCTGGTAGATCATGAGGAATGACTACAAATATTGACCATGATAGGACAATGGGCATTACATCATCATTTATTAAGAATTAAATTGTCAGTTATTGAAGCATCCTATTTCAAGCATCTGTTGGTCCCTTCTATATTTTGCATCAGGAAGTTTATATATGTTCTTTTTTTCCCTTTCTTTCATTCTGTTATAGTGCCTATAATTCTCTGTAAAATAATTTGTATTAAATAGTGATCCATTTCCTACATAAAAGGTAGCTACTTTTTTGCATGGACCTCAAGTATATTGTAGTGTAGAGGTGGAATTTAAGGAAAGGTGTTAAGCAGGCTGTGTTGTAGCTTATGGGCAAGTAATAAATTGTATCATTATCTTGAATGTATCATAGATAAGCTGCTATATAATGATTGCCACTTCAGATAGCTGTGAAATTAGGTGATTAGCTAGTTGGTACCTAACCTTCTAATTTCTGTATAAGTCTAATTACATAAAAAAGAAGTTGGGGTTTTGATTTTTTACTTTGCTTTTCTGTTTGGAGTGTCATTGTAACTACTGTATTGTAAATGATGGAAAATAATTGCATATGTAAAAAAATAAATTGTGTTATATTAAAAAAATAAAATAAAAACAGAATTCTATATATGAAAAAAAATAAATTGTGATGTACGTCCTTTAAGCTGTACCAGTGGTTCCCAACTTTGTCTGTACATGGGAATCACACACAGGGGGCATCAAAAACTACGCATGCTTGTATCTCAAGTCCAGAGGTTCTGATTTAATTGGTCAGTGGTGTGGTTCAAGCTTTAGGATATTTTTTTTTAAATCTCCAGATGATTGCAATAGGCAAGTTTGGAAACCACTGAGCCATACCCTAAAGATAATCAGTTACCATTGGAAGAAATGTTGTGTGAACACAGGTTTTCCTTTCACTTGAGTAAATATGTAGGAGTGCGATTTCTGGGTCATATGGTAGGTACATGTTCAACTGTATAAGAAACTGCCTAAGTATACTGCAAAGTGCCTTCACGCCAGCAATGGATGAGAACTCTGTTTCCTCTGCGTCCTCACCAGCGTCAGATATTGTCACTTTTCGTTATTTTTTAATAGGTAGGTAATGATATTTCATTATGCTTTTAATTTACATTTCCCTAATGAGTAATGATATTGACCATTTTTACACATGCTTACTTGCCATGCACAGAGCTTTTATTGGTGAAGTGTTTGTTCAAATATTTTGGATGTTTTTAGTGGGTTGTTTATTTATTAATTACTGAGTTATAAGAATTCTTTTATGCATTCTGGATACATGCCCCTTTTAGATATGCACTTTAAAGTGTTTTCTTCAAGTTTATGACTTGTTTTTCCATGTTATTTACAGTGTCTTTCAATAACTATGAGATGTTAATTTTCATGAATCCAATATTTTTCTTTTAATGAATTGTGTTTTTGTTTTCATATTTAGGAACTGCTTGCCTACCTCAGTTTTTCTCTTAGATTTTCTCCTAGAAGAACTTAACTTTTTGGTTAAAAGTGTGAGGTTTGAGTTAATGTGCGCATGTAGTAGATGTGAGAATTAAGTTTCTTTTTTCTGTTTTATATATGAAGATTATGTGTCTCCATTGAATTGAAAACATATTCATTTCTTATTTCTCTTTTTAAAAAAAATTTTAATGTTTGTTTATATTTGAGAGAGAGACAGACAGAGTGAGAGCAGGGGAGGGGCAAAAAGAGGGAGACAGAATCCAAAGCAAGCTCCAGGCTCTGAGATGCCAGCACAGAGCCCGGTTCAAACTCAGGAACCAGGAGATCATGACCTGAGCTGAGGTCAGACACCTAACCAACTGAACCACCCAGGCGCCCCTCATCTGTTACTTCTGAACCCATATGCAATGCTCTCCTTAATTACACTTTCCAGAAAATGAGTGAAATAATTCAGGCACTTTTTTCCAGTAGTAATATTTTTGTTGTTGTTATTCATTTTATTTATCATTGATTAAAACCTGTTGGTTCTATTGGCACTTTAATCTTTGTTATGTTTTATTTATTATTGAGACAGAGAAACAGAGCATGAGTGGGGGAGGGTCAGAGAGAGAGGGAGACACAGAATGTGAAGCAGGCTCCAGGCTCTGAGCTGTTAGCACAGAGCCTGATGCGGGGTTCGAACCCACAAACAGTGAGATCGTGCCCTGAGCTGACTTTGGCTGCTTCACCAACTGAACCACCCAGGCACCCTTAGTGGCACTTTTAATGATGTGCTTACTTACTGTCATATATATATATATGGCTTATATAAATTTTATACTTATTAGTTCTTCACTAACCACTCCTACCCTGGTAAATTCTTTTTTCTTAATATTTTTTTATTATTCTTGAGAGACAGAGAGAGAGACAGTGTAAGCAAGGGAGGGTCAGAGAGAGAGGGAGACACAGAATCTGAAGACAGGCTCCAGGCTCTGAGCTAGCTGTCAGCACACAGCCCAATGCGGGGCTCGAACCCACGAACCGTGAGATCATGACCTGAGCCGAAGTCAGATGCTTAACCAACTGAGCCACCCAGGCACCCCCTACCCTGGTAAATTCTAATATACATTTTCAACAGCTCCATTGACACAAAACTGACATACACTTATGTAGATATAGATGATATAAATAGATATACATGATAGGAATAAAGATAGAGACAGAGAGGGATAGAATAATGTGCGAAGTTTTCACACACACACACACACACACACACACACACACACACACACCAATGAACCTACTAACACAGTCAAAATAAGAAACATATTGATCACCCTTTTATGATCCCTCCTTCCTGAACTTCCCTATCCTGACTGCAGGCAACTGCTTAACCGCTTTTCTAGTATCTAGATGACTACCATTTATCTGTTGTTCTATAGATCAGATTTTATGTTTTTAAAATTTTATACAAAATGAGATCACAGAGTACACATTCTGGGTTCTTTCATTCAAAATAACGATTTTCAAATTCATTAATATTTCTATGTGTATCAATAGTTCACATCTTGTTATTGCCAACTGTTGTTTGTGTAGACATACCACAACTTATGAGCCATTTGGCAATTACAAACATAGTTGCTACATTCATGTGTGAACACATCTCCTACTTATCTTGGGTAATTATCTGGGAATATAATGGCTGGATGATGCAGATAATGTCTGCTTCACAGTTTAAGAAACTTCCAAAATATTTGAAAAGTTGTGCTATTTTATAATCCCACCTGCAACGTATCAGAGTACTGGTTACTCCAAATTCCCACCAACACTTGAAGGTCAATATTTTTGTTCATAACTTTTGAATATATGCACAGTACTATCTCATGTTTTTACATTTGCATTTTTCTAACGACTAATGATGTTAAGTGTCTTTTTATACTTTGATGAAGCAACTAGATGAACTGTGTCATTTGCTGTCATAAGAATCCATTGCCATTTAAGTCATAAAATCTATGCATATTTTTTCTCCTAAGATTTTTATAATTTTCACTTGGGTATTTATGATGTTGCTACAGTTCATTTTTATACATGGTGAGGTGAGGGTCAGTCCAACTGTGTTCTTTTACATGTGAATATATAGTTGTTCCAGATTTATTTGTTGAAGGACTATTTTACTCTATTGAAGGATGTGGCATCTTTGGTGAAAATCAGCTGGCTATAGGTACACTAATTTACCCTGAACTCTCAATTATGTTCCATTGGTATTTATGTCTAGAAAACTGTAGCTTTGCAGTAAGTTTCACAATTGGTTAAGAGATAGCCCTTCAACTTTGTTCTTTTGCAAGATTGTTTTTGCTCTTTGGGTTTCTTCAAATCCATATGAATTTGAAGATCATGTTTTCCATTTTTGCAAAAACTCAGTTGGAATTTTATAGAGGTAACATAAGTAGGCAAATAGATCATTTGGGGTAGTATTGACATCTAAACAATGTGAGGTTACACTCACTAATGCTCTATGCACACATCTCTTCCACCTCCTTTGTTAAATTTATTTCCAGGTATTTTGTTCTTTTGGAAATGACTATACATGAAATTATCTTAATTACTTTTTTAGAGTGTTTGTTGTTGGTACATAGAAACAGCAATTAATATTTGTCTTCTTTGTAATATTGAACTTCTACTCTGAAATTTTGCTTAATTTGCTTATTTTCTCTAGTGGTTTGGGACTCTGGGATTTTCTATATGTGACCATGTCATTTGCAAATAGAGATTTTTTTTCCAATCTGAAATCTATTTCTTTCTTTTTATTGCCTAATTGTCTCACTAGACTGTTGAATAGCAGTTGTCTCACCTGACTGTTGAATAGCAGTTGAATAGTTGAATTAGTCACTTTGTCTTCATCTTCATCGTAAAGGAAAGGCTTCCAATCCTTCAGAGTATGACATTGACTGTATTGGGTTTTTCATAAAAGTCCCTCATCATGTTGAGAAAGTTTCCTTCTATTCCTAGTTTTCTGTGTGCTTTATTATGGAAGGAGTTTTGATTTGGTCAAATGCTTTTACACATCATTTGAGATATCAGGTGTTTCCCCCTTTTGTTCTGTTAATGTAATGTATTATATTGATGGATCTTATTGTATTGAGCCACCCTTGAGTTGTTAGTGTAAATCCCACTTGGTCATGGAGTATAATTCTTTAATATGCTCTGAAATTCGGTTGCTAGCATTTTGCTGAAGGTATTTGTATATATACCCATATATATCTGTAAGGTATATTGCCAATATTCCCTTTCTTGTGATATCTTTAAATGCCTTTGGTATCAGGATAATGATGATCTTATAAAAATGATTTAAGAAATTTTCTCTCCTTTTCAGTTTTTCAGAAAACTTTGAGAAAAATTTTTTTAATTCCTCTTTGGATGCTGGGTAGTATTCAGAAGTAAGGCCATCCAATCCTGCACTTTTCTTTGTTGGGAAGTTTTTTATTATTGATTGAATGTCTGTCATTTTTATCAATATGTTTAGATTTTCTATTTCTTCTTGAGTTAATTTTTGGAAATTATATGTTTGTAGAAATTTGTTCACCTGATCTAGGTTATTTTGTTTTGTTGGCCTATAATTATTTAGAGTATTCTTTTATAATTCATTTTATTTCTATAAGATGAGTAGTAATATTCTACACATGTTTCTGATGTGGGTTATATGAGTCTTCTTTCTATTGACATAGAAACTAGCTAAAAATTTGTCAATTTTGTTGATGTTTCCAAAGAACCAGTTGTTTCTTTCATTTATTCTCTTTATTGTTTTCTATTCCATTTCATTAATCTCAGTTCCACTTGCTATCTTTTCCTTCCTTCAGCTACCTTTGGGTATGCTTTTCTCTTAATTTTATAGTCATTCAGAATGTTAAGTTGCGTTATTAATTTGAGGCCTTTCTTCTTTAATTATAGCATTTGCTGCTACAAATTTCCCTTTGAGCACTATCTTTATTTCATTTTATAAGTTTTAGTATGACTTTCATTTTCATTTATCCTTAAGTATTTTTTATTTCCCTGTTTGTTTTCTTTGATCCATTGGCTCTTTATTTTTTATCAGTCTTTTTTTTAAATAATATTTGTTTTTGAGAGAGATAGAGAAAGAGAACACAAGTGGGGGAGGAGCAGGGAAAGAAGGAGCCAGAATCCAAAGCAAGTTCCAGGCTCCAAGCTGTCAGCAGAGCCCCACGCAGGGCTCAAACTCACAGGCCACAAGATCAGATCATGATCTGAGTGGAAGTCTGATGCTTAACTGATTGAGCCACCCAAGCATCCATTGGTTGTGTAAGAGTATCTTGTTTAATTTCAAAAAAAAAAAAAAAAGGTAAATTTTCTGTATTCTCCTCTGTTACTGATTTAGAGCGTCATTCCATCATGGTCAGAAAATAAAGTTTGTAAGATTTCAATTTCTTTAAATTTACTGAAAGTCTTGTGGTCAAACATGAGCTCTGTCCTGGAAAATGTTCCACATGCACTTTAGAAGAATGTGTATTCTGTTATTGTTGGGTGGTGTGTTCTATATAAATATGTAAGATCTATTTTATAGTAATGTTCAAATTCTGTATTGCCTTACCAATCTCCTGTCTAGATGTTCTGTTTATGGAAAGTGGAGAATTGATGTCTCCAACTGCAGTCGTAGTAGAGTTGTATCTTTTACCATTCAAGAATGTCAGTGTATTTAGGGTTTTGTTGTTTGGTACATATATGGTTATAATCTTCACACTTTCTTGAGATATTCAACCTTTTATCAGTATATAAAATTCTTCTATCATTTCTAAGACTTTTTGACTTAAAATCTATATTTTGCCTCATAATATAGCCAACCCTGGTATTCATTTTCTCAACCATAGTCTTTTGTTTCAAGTAGCTGTGAGTTTTTTTTTTCAACCACCCTAAAAATGCCTTTGAGCAATACCTACCACTTTTCCACATCAACTGAACGTTAAGTTGGGAAAACCATAGTCAAGAGTCTTGCAGCTGTCCTTCATGTTACCTCCAGACAGGTGGAACAGACAAATGATAATTTGCACCAAAGATCTGTTTTAGTCCACCTAGAAACAGGTATGAAGTTTCCACACTGGAAATCCGGGTTTGTTTCTTTAAGATGGCCACAATCAGAGCAGCATAGGAGCCAGTGTCAGAAAGGCAATTAAAAATGCTGTGAAGAAGGGATTGAGTATGGTGATCTATGTAGAATTCAAGTAGTCGGCTAGGCTCTACCTGGGTTCTCTTATCTGGTACTGAAGCCTAGAAATACTCTTTAGGTAGTACCTGAGTCAGTTATAGCGCTCATATTACCTCATCTGTCTCCTTTCTCAGGAATCATTGTCCTATGTTACACAATGTTCAATGTCTAAAAATTGTAGCTACATATGTTTGTTTTTGTCTTCAATTACTTCAAGAGGACAACAAACCCAGTCTCCACTACTCCATCTTGGCTGAAAACAAAATCCCCAAATAAAGGGCTTTTTAAATAATTCCCTGTTTTCCTTTTCTCACTTTTTTAGATTTTTTTTAATTTTCATTGATATTTTTAGTACTCTCTCCTGGTGTTAACCCACATTCCACTTGAGTATCTCTTATAAAAAGATTCTCAATGTTAATTATTTCACAACTAGCTTATTAAAAAGGCATCATTTTTGTTTTGTTTCATGATTTTCTCAAATAATGTGAGGATTTGAATAATATATCAAGAGATTTCCAACCAAATCAAATAATTCAAATTTTAAAACCACCACAGTTACATACTCAATAATAATAATAACCACTTACAAACTTATTTTGCTTATTTTATGTCAGATCCTGAGTTAAGTATTTTAAATGTATTTAGCGTATTAACATACACAGCAAACCAATGTTTCTGTTCATAATGTTCCAAGTAAAGGACCTGAATCTTGTGTTGAACAAAGTACCTTTATTCAAAGTCATGCAAATGACAATGCTACTTCCCAGGATTTTTTAAAAATTTTTTAAATGTTTTTTAAAGTTATTTTTGAGAGAGAGAGAGACAGTGTGAGCAGAGGAGGGTCAGAGAGAGAGGGAGACATAAAAGACAGGCTCCAGGCTCTAGGTTGTCAGCACAGAGCCTGATGCAGGGCTCAAATCCATGAACCCTGATATGGTGACCTGAGCTGAAGTCAGATGCTTAAGTGACTGAGCCACCCAGGCGCTCTTACTACTTTCCAGTTTGAACCCAAGTTGGATGGTAGCTACAGCTCATTGTTCCAACACTTTCTTGGGTCATGGTTGAAGAGACAGGCCTTTGTCAAGTTTCAACTCTTAAACAACTTTAGTATTACAAAAATTTCAGTTACAAAAATGGCACTGTATCCATAAAAAAAATCAAAGAACTAACTTTATTGTCCCATGAGGCAGTTCTCCATGTGTATGAGAAAGCTTCATATATGTAGATTTGATACAGAGCACCACTGTTGCACTGTCTTCCATTGTTGACCCCTCATCACTGTGAGCATGTTGAGGGCAACAGCAACATTTTATTCTCATTTGTACTCCAGCCATCTAGTCTAACACCTGGTTCTTAGGAAATATTAAATAAGTGAATATATGTTCCAAATCTACTGAGATAAAGTCACTTGTATTATATTTTATTGCAAAGAAAAAGAAAAAAATGGCACAAAATTTATTTTCTTTGTATTAAAATGGTCCACCCACTTACCACCGTATATCCATGTCCCTATCACCTGGCTCCTAGGATTTGCTAGCAGAGATTCTTAACTGGGCATCCACTGAAAGCTTTTGACCTAATGAATGAATTTCAGATTGGTTGGAAACTTCCTGAAATTTTTCCTAAAATCGTGGGTATTTATATTTTTTCTTGGTAGGGGGGGAATAATAATTTCAGAGAGGTCTTTGATTTCAAAAGGTTAAAGATTCTTACATTCCTTTCAAGTGACACCTCTTTCTCTCTGGGTACAAAAAGTAGAATAAAATGGAAGAAAGAAGGGAAGAATGGATGGAAGGCAGCAAACAAGTAAGGAGCAAAGAAAGAGAAAAAAGGAAAATGTTTCAAGGGAATATGGTACAGCAAGCTATAATCTGTTCTTCAGTTTCTCAATGTCATTTTTCCTGACTGTACTGCTTCTAACTCAACCCTCTCACCAAAATAGCTTGGCCAAAGCTAACCTACAATGCATCTCTTCCCAGCTGCAATGGATTTGTTACAGTCCTTAACTTACCAGATATTTTGCTCTTTTTGATATTGTCTCTTTTTTGAACCTCACATTATCAAGCTTATGTATGCCACCATCTTCTCTTTGCTTCCATTTGATAATTTATAGAATTCTGCCCTCTTCTCTGTAATGTACTAACCAGAGATAAATAATTAATGGACAAAATTTTTACTGTGATAACGGATTCTTTAGATGCCTATTCAAAGTTTTTCCCATTCACAAGTATATAGATAAGTGCCTATTAAACATCAGTCCTTGGATGTTTAACAGGTTCCTCATCCTGTAGATGAGGATCTAAGCTAAGCTCACCTGAACTCCAGCATTTTATCAAATTTCTTGCCTTCCATCATATTCAGGCACTTTCTGAGTTCTGTAACATATATCTACCTACACCCTATACCCCCACCATAATAAAGTGTTCCTTTTAATTCTTTAATAGCAGTGATTACAATGGATTATTTATTTGGTTCCTGCACTCTAGAATTTTGGCAGCCAAGCAACAATAATAATATCTTCTATTTCTGTATTGATAGTGTAATAGTGTCAGTTAAAATCCTGGACACACTGAGTGCCTCCCACAACAAAGTGCGGTTGACTAAAGGGAGGACAAGCCTTTAGAGTAACATGTAACAGCAGAAAACACTCTGCACAAAGAACTAGGAGACGAAGCAATAGTGTTTTCTCTCTCCTTAACATTTGAGAATTTCTCTCATCTCTTTCTTTCAATCAGTAATGTAGCTCAAAGTCTTGTTTGATGATACCCTATAATTATATATAAAATAACTTTTAGAAATATGAATGGCTATTCAAATATAACACACCATATACATCAGACAGAATTAGTGAATTTTGTGCACAATGATCCACATAGTCACATTTTGAAAGGAATTTATTTCTCTCTCTATGAATTAACTTCTTACATTTACTAAAGCAAGGAGTCCTCCATGATAGAGAGTACATTTGATATTAATATATTGGGGTATATTATGAAAATACTTTATGGCTTCTTTGGAACACCTATTAAATTCAATGAAAATGAATGAACATAAAACCAAATGAACTTGTGCTTGTTCTTTTATGGCCCTTTAACCTAGTAGACCCATCCCTGATCTATGAAGCTGGTATGACATAAAAAATGGCAGTCAGATTTCCCACACAGTTATGCTTAATTTACTTCTTTAAAAGTTTTAATAAACTTTAGTTCTTACATATAGTTTGTACAACCATCCCTGGTATTTAGAGGAGTCCATTCCTTAAAAATAAAAAGTAATTACAACTGTAGGTACTACACCACTTGTCAACCCATGAAAGAATATATCCATGTTAATAGTTGTATTGTTAATAGTAAAAACAATAAACTAAAATATAGTAAACCTAGTGTAAAATCATCCATAAACAAACTTGATAAAAAGAAAGACTTTGTTGACTTAGTGCAAATAATTCTAAATTTGGGTGAATTGTTCTTGAGATAATATTTTTTCATTTTTCATTTTTTAGAGATAGAGAGAATGTGTGAGCTGGGGAAGGGGCAGAGGGAGAAAGGAAGAGAGAAAGAAAATACCAAGCATGGAGCCCAACATAGGACTCTATCCCACAACCCTGGGATCATGACCTGAGTGAAAATCAAGAGTCAGATGCTCAACCAACTGAGAAACCCAGGCACCCCCATTTTTTTTATTTTAATAATAAAAAGAGCCACTGATCCTAAATCACAAGTTTGATTTTAAGTATTTGTCTTTGGAAAATTTTTTTCTCCCTAGTGATTAGGGTATATGATATAATAGTTTCGTTGTTGTTGTTGTGATTATTTTTTGTTATTTTTAAACTTTTACATAAATTTCAGTTAAAATACAGTGTGATATTAGCTTCCGGTGTGCAATATCAACACTTATATGCAGCCCCCAGTGCTTATCACAAAAAAATGTGTTCTTTAATCCCCATCACCTGTTTTACTCATCCTCCCACCTCCCCTCTGCTAACCACCAGTTTGTTCTCTATAGTTAAGAGTCTATTTCTAGGTTTTCCTTTCTCTTTTTCCACCTTATGATCATTTGTTTTGTTTCTTAAATTTCACAAATGAGTAAAATCATATGATATCTGCATGACTTATTGTGCTTAGCAGAATACTCTGTAGCTCCATCAATGCCATTGCAATGACAAGATTTCATTCATTTTTATGGCTGAGTAATATTCACACAGTGGAATATATATTATATATTATACTTATATATATAAGTATATTCACACAATATATACACAATGGAATATATATAATGAATATATAATGAAATATATATAGTGGATATATACTCCATATCCATTCATTAAAAATCAAAATGTACTAGAGATCTATATGTGAAACAGAAAACCATCAAAATTTTAGAGGATAACACAGGCAGTAACCTCTTTGACATCAGCCATCGCAAACTCTTACCAGATTTGTCTCCTGAGGCAAGGGAAACAGAGGCAAAAATAAATTTGGGGGACTTCATCAAAATAAAAAACTTCTGTGTGGTGAAGAAAACAATCAACAAAACTAAAAGGCAACCTACAAAATTGGGGAAGATATTTTGCAAATGGCATATCTGATAAAAGTTTAGTATCTAAAATATACAAAGAATTTATAAAATTCAACACCCAAAAAATAAATAACCCAATAATAAGATGGGCAGAAGTCAGGAACAGACACTCTTCCAAAGAAGACATAAAGATTGGTAACAGACACATAAAAAGATGCACAACATCATTCATCATCAGGGAAATACAAATCAAAACTATAATGAACTATCACCTCACACCTGTGAGAATGTCTCTTTCACACAAGAAATAATAGGTGTTGGTGAGGATGTGGAGAAAAGAGAACCTTCCTATACTACTAGTAGGAGTGCAAACTGGTGCCATCACTCTAGAAAATAATACAGAAGTTCCTCAAAAAGTTAAAAATAGAACTATCATACAACTCAACAACCACACTACTAGATATTTACCCAAAGAATACAAAACTACTAATTCAAAGGGATACATGTACCTCAATGTTTATAACAGCATTATCTACAATAGCCAAATTATGGAAATAGCTCAAATGTCCATTGACAGATATAATAGTTTTTATCCAGCAGTGTCACCCAAATGCCTTCTCTTTGTTAGCACATATTAAACATAACTGCACATGCCTTTCTGAAAATATATGGCCAACCTTAGACATTCTTCTGCAGCTCTAAACATGTAACATAAGTTCAAAATGATGTATCAAGTCTTTATGTGATTATAGTTACTTTTTAACTTTATAAGATGAGAAAAAGGTTAAGGGCAAAAAGTAATAAATATTTTGATGCCTTATTTTCTATCTTTTCTCCTGAAAGTAATACTCAACAGACTGAGTAGTTTATAGTTGTCCTAGTTTTATTTATTATATGCCATGTAATTATAAAACTTTTGGCCCACATTTGTTAATAAGTGATATTAAATTCTTTGAATGCAAATAAAATGTTCTGTTAGGAGAAAAACATGAAGTATTTAACTACTGTAAAACAAAACATTAAAAACATTTTTTAAGTAGGCTCTTGCCCAGGATGGAGCCCAAAATAGGGCTTGAACTCACCACCCTGAGATCAAGACTCAAGATGAATTGAGTCGTACACTTAACCAACTGAGCCACCTAGGTACCCTGTACAGTTTTTTTAAAGTTTAATGAAAGAGCTGTGAAATAGTCTTATCTAATAATACTTAATAATTAAATAAATATTTATATATTAGAAATACTCCCATCATCACATATGTATATTAAGGGCAAAAAAAAGACCTTCATAAAAATGTTTAATAGTGGAAAATTCAAATTATGCAACTCAATTTTTTTAGAAAAATATTGTAGCCACATAGAAATCAAGTAGGAAAATGTGCAGAGTTGAGGGATATATCTTTTCATGTCCACTGTACCTTTTTTTGCTGGAGCTCACTTGATTTGCACTTGAAAGTTTTGAGGGGTCTGTTGGTACCTTCCTAATGTGTATGAAAACACTTGATAAACAAAACACAGCTTGGATCTAGATCATTCTGAATATTTTCTGTTAGACCTATGAGTGCAAACATATGGTTTCTGTCCTTCGAAGGGCCATATGTCATTCCCTCTCATTGCCATGTAGTACTCCATTGTGTATATATACCACATCTTCTTGATCCACTCATCAGGTGATGGACATTTGGGTTTTTTCCATGTTTTGGCTATTGTTGACATTGCTGCTATGAACATTGGGGTACATGTGCTCCTATGCATCAGCATTTCTCTATCTCTTGGGTAAATCCCTAGCAGGGCTATTGCTGGGTCATAGGGGAGTTCTATGGATAGTTTTTTGAGGAACCTCCACACTGTTTTCCAGAGCGGCTGCACCAGTTTACATTCCCACCAACAGTGTAGGAGGGTGCCCATCTCTCCACACCCTCGCCAGCATCCAGAGTCTCTTGATTTGTTCATTTTAGCCACTCTGACTGGTGTGAGGTGGTATCCCAATGTGGTTTTGATTTGTGTTTCCCTGATGATGAGTGATGTTGAGCATCGTTTCATGTGCCTGTTGGCCATCTGGATGTCCTCTTTGGAGAAGTGTCTGTTCATGTCTTCTGCCCATTTCTTCACTGGGTTATTTGTTTTGTGGGTGTGAAGTTTGGTGAGTTCCTTGTAGATTTTAGATACTAGCCCTTTATCTGAAATGTCATTTGCAACTATCTAGTGCTTAAGAAATATTGATTCAGTATCTAATGGATAG
>NC_043703.1:83577604-83649549 GCF_006229205.1 Suricata suricatta | reverse complement strand
ATAGCTGTGAAATTAGGTGATTAACTAGTTGTTACTTAACCTTCTAATTTCTGTATAAGTCTAATTACATGAAACAGAAGTTGGGGTTTTGATTTTTTACTTTGCTTTTCTGTTTGGAGTGTCATTGCAACTACTGTATTGTAAATGATGGAAAATAATTGCATATGTTAAAAAATATGAAACTTTATAAAGTAAAAAATATAAAATAAAATAAAATTTCAAAAAAAATAAATAAATAAATAAATAAGTTTCCAAAAAAAAAAAAAAACCACACACACACACAGCTTGGAGGCAGGACATCCAGTAATATGCAGTGAAGACTTTTATAAACCTATCCATACATGAAAAGTAACAGAAACACTGGCAAAATTGTCAACACCAATGTTTTCAGGAAATTGTAAGTAGTAAATAAAGGCCTGATCCCACACAAAAGATTTTCATTATAAATCAATGACTTACTTCTCACTAGAAAACTGTGGAGAACATAAAACAATAGGATGATATATTCAGTGTGGAAAGAAAAAGAATATTAATCAAGAATACCACATTCTGCTAAACTAAGATATTCCCAGATAAATAAAAACAGAGACTTTCTTGCTATCAGACCACCCTACAAAAAAAAACTAAAGGTAATTACTTAGGCCCAGTATAATGTGAGGAATGCCAGGTAATAGGTGAAATCCACAGAAAGAAATACAGAGCACTAGTATAGGTAACTAATTAGGTAAACCTTATGTTTGTATTTTTGGTAATATTTTTTCTCTCATATAATTTGCAAGACAACTGTATAACGTAATAATTAAAAAATAGGTTAAATAGCCTATAAAGTATATAGTCTAATGTACATGACAATAATAACACAAAGGAAGAGAAAATGGAATAATCTCAGAACTATGTTTCTGTAAAGAATCTAAGCTGAGATTGTATTAATATGAACAAGATTGTTTCAAGTTGTTAATTGTAATGCACAGGCAACCCTTAAGAAAATATATTATATATATATACGTATATATATATACACACACACATATATACATATTTACATATATATGTTTATATATAAAACACAAGGGAAATAACAAGGAGAATTTAGTCTAAGTAGCAATATTAAAACATATACAAATGTAAACCACATTGATAAAAATAAGTATATAGCCAAAGTCGTAATACTCTAATACTGTAAGATGGTGTTGTGTTAAACATTTAATTCTAGGATAAAGTTTAAAAGACAAAAATATTCTTCTAAATTATTAATTCAATTTAATTCAATTTGAATTTCATTGACTTAATGATTAATTAATTATGCCTTAGCTATGATAATTTGTTCCTGGATAAAAAATATAAAAAAATGTAAATTGTGATATCAAAAACATGAGAATGGGAGAAATAAAAGGATAAAATTTTTGTATGCTTTCAAAATTAAATTGTTATCAGCTTAAAATAGACTATTATAACTATAAGATATTTCATGTAAGCCCCATGATAACTACAAAGCAAATAACTATACAATGAAGTTAAAGATTAGGGAACCAAAGCATACCACTACAGAAAATCATAAAGGTACTAAGGGAGATAGAAAAAGAGGAACAAATGAACTACAAAACAACAACAAAAAAACAACAAAATGGCATTCCAATGTCCTTACCTATTAATGATTACTTTAAATGTAAGTGGACTAAATTCCTCAATCAAAAGACATAGAGTGGATGAGTAGATAAAAAAATAAACAAGAACCTACACTATATTACCTATAAGAGATGTACTTCAGCTTTAAGGGCGCGCATAGTCTGAAGTGAAGGAATGTAAAAAGATACTCCAAACAAAAGTAAGAATGACAACCAACTTGTTTCCTCATTTATCGGGATCCTTGTGCATATAAGTGCCATACGCCTTCATAATTCTTACTAACCTTAGCCAAATTGGTGGGCCATCTAGCGGCCACTTGAGGACACCCCATTAGAGTCTGGCGGTAAAGGAGTAGGCTTTCCTTACCTTTTGTCGTGTTGAAATCCCATGCCCAGATCAGAGGCAATTAATATCAACAGAACATCCTATCAGGAACTTTTGCTGTTTCCCCAGCTTTCTGGGGCAACATTTGCCAGTCCGATGGTAAAGAGGCAGGACAGTTTATTTTACTGGACCGATGATTCCTCAGGCTTCTGCTATGCTAGACCAGCCAGCTTCTGCTATGTGGCTGGAGCAGGGCTGGAGATCCCTGGAATCAGAGTCTTTTTGAGGATCAGTTCAAGCTGATCAACAGGATCTGGATCACCTCACCAGGTTGAGGTTTCTTCTGAGTCCGTTCATTTAACTCCAGAGAGAAACTTGAAACTTTAATAGGGGCTGACCCCCATCTTTACATGTCATCCTCACAGACTAACAAACCTGAGATCTAACAACAAATATTCAAAGACACTCAGAACTAGAATAACATTTACAGTAGTGCATTGCTGAAACAGTTTTTCTCTCTAAAAAAACCTTCCTTATCAGAGATAGCCTAATTGAGACTGTAATACCCAAGATTTCTTTATCGTCCCCAAAAACCAGTAACCGCCAGGGAGACCGAGTCACACATGCAAAAGCAAAGGGCTTTATTACGGGTTTAGGCTCGCTGGGGCCTAAACTCGGGCTCACAGACTTTACGGGCATGGTGGATCCTTGCTGAAAGCCCCGAACAAAGGTGGGGTAGGGCTTTTATGAGTTTGGGAAGGGGGAGTTACAGGAATCCAATTATTATTGACAGGTTTATCCAATTACAATATTTAGAGTGTTAACCAATCAGAGTAGACCCAGGACCCAGGACCCTCACATACAGTACAAGACTAATGCATTGGTGGAATGATTCCAGTCTTAACAACCCTGGCCTAATTATTTACATAAGCTCAGCAAGAATAAAGATTGTCATTCTTACTTTTGTAAACCAGACAGCACCAGATATTAGAAACCCTAAAAGAGACCCTTACCAAATTAACCATGGAGACTGGTGGAAATTGGGTAAACTCTCCTTCCCTATGCCCTTTACAGGGTAAGAAATTCCCTTTACACCAAGGAGGGCTATGCCAGGCTTTAGGGGAACAATGGTAACTCAGCTGACCCAGGATTGGGTCAGTTACAAGACAGAGTGGGGAATGTAAGGAGGCAGGTTTGAGACAATAGAAGGGCACACATTGCCCAAGGCAAGAGGGACCACCCTTATAATACCCTTAACATACCTAAGGGCAGGCCTAGAAATAGAAGCTATAGGTAATCAGTTATTGCTTAAGGCTAGTTACACCCTATGTGAGGGTCCTGGGTCCTGGGTCTACTCTGACTGGTTAATGCTCTAAATGTTGTAATTGGATAAACCTGCTGTCAATAATATTGTGTAATAATTAAAAAAAACTATCAAAATTAAAAGAAAAGAAAAGAAAATCATTATACTAATTAAAAAAAAAGATACTCTATACAAATGGAAACCAAAGAGAACAAGGGTAGCTGTACTTACAACAGATAAAATTGGTTTTAAGTAAAATGTAACAAAATACAAAAAAAAAGGTCATCATATAATGATAAAGGTGTCAATTCATCAAGAAGATATAACAATTATAAATATATATGCACCAACTTGGAGAATTTAATGATATTAAGCAAATACTAACAGATCTGAAAGGATAAGTAGACAACGTTATAATAACAGTAGAGGACTTCAATATCTTACGTTCAGCAACGAATAGATTATCCAGACAGAATACCAATAAGGAAACATTGATTTTGAACTTTAGACATATATGAAGCATTCCATCCACCAACAGCAGGATACTCATTCTTCTGAAGCCAACAGAGAAAATTTTCCAAGATGCAACATATTTTAGGTCTCAAAGAAAAAAACACATTAAAGAAGACTGAAATCATCCCAGTGTGATTTTCCAACCACAATTGCATAAAACTACAAATCAATAACAAGAAGAAAATTGGAAAAGTTGCAAGTATGTGGAAATTAAACATCATGCTTTAAAAATATTTATTTATTTATTTATTTATTTATTTATTTATTTAGAGAGACAACCTCAAGCAACCTTTGCACTCTCAGTGCACAATAGGACCATAGCAAAACTCAAGCTCATGAACCATGAGATCATGACCTGAGCCACCAGGTGTCCTTAAATTTCATACTTCTAAACAGCCAATATGTCAAAAAGAAATTAAAAGGGACATAAGAAAATATCTTAAGACAAACAAAAATGGAAACATGACAAGCCAAATTTATGACATGCAGCAAAAGAATTGTTAAAGGAAAGTTTATAACAATAAATGCATACATTAAGGAGAAAAAAAGATCTCAAATGAACAAGCTAACTTTAAACCTCAAGTTTGTAGAAAAACAAGAACAAAGTAAACAGAAGGAATGAAATAATAAAAATTAGAGCCAAAATAAATGAAATATGGAGCAGAAACACAATAGGAAAGATAAACAAAATTACGAGTTGGTCATTTGCAAAGATAAATAAAAGTCTTATAAAAGCTTAGCTAGACTTACTGAAAAAAAAGACTCAAACAAATAAAATCAGAAATGGGAGAGGAGACATTACAATGGATACCAGAGAAACACAAAAGAACCATTAGAGACTACTATGAACAATTATATGCCAATAAATTGGATAACTTAGAAAAATAGATAAATTTTGGGTAACATAAAACTTAGCAAGATTGAATCATAAATAAATAGAAAATTGGAACAAACCAATATGGAGTAAAGAGATTAAATCACTAAGCAAAAACCTCCCAATAAAGAAAAGCCCAGAATTTGATGGCATTACTGGTGAATTCTACCAAACATTTAAAGAATTAATATCTATCCTCCAAATACTCCAAAAAATCAAGCAGGAAGAAACACTCCCAAACTCATTTTAGAGGCCAGCACTGTCTTCATAACAGAGCCATAAAAGGTCACTACAAGAAAAGAAAATTATAGACTAGTATCCCTAATGAAAATAGATGTATAAATCAACAAAATACTAGCAACTGAATTCAATAACACATTAAAAGAATCTTATATTATCTTCAAATTGAAGTTACCATTGAGAAGCAAGGATAATTCAACATATATACATATTGATAAATGTAATATATAACATTAGCGGAATGAGGGATAAAATTGCTATGATCATCTCAATAGATGCAGAAAAAAACATTTGACAAAATGAAATAGACTTTCATGATAAAAACTCTCAACAAATTAGGTATAGAAGGGTGTACCTAAAAACATAATAGATGTTATATATGACAAGCCCACAGCTAACATCATACTCAACAGTGGAAAGCTGAATGCTTTACCTCTAAGATCAGGAAGAGGACAAGATTGCCCCATCTCATTACCTCTATTCAACATAGACTGGAAGTCCTAAACACAACAATCAGATATGAACAAGAAATAAAAAGTATCTATGTTGGAAAGGAAGAAGTTAAATTGTGCTAGGGATTTACCCAAGGGATACAGAAGTGCTGATGCATAGGAGCACACATACCCCAATGTTCTTAGAGCACTGTCAACAATAGCCAAAACATGGAAAAAGCCTAAATGTCCATCACCTGATGAGTGGATCAAGGAGATGTGGTATATATACACAATGGAGTATTACATGGCAATGAGAAAGAATGAAATCTGGCCATTTGTAGAAAAGTGGATGGACCTTGAGGGTGTCATGCTAAGCGAAATAAGTCAGGTGGAGAAGGACAGATACCATATGTTTGCACTCATAGGTCTAACAGGAGACCAGGAGAAACCTAATGGAGGACCTAATGGGTGGGGAACAGGGAAAGAGAGTTGGGGAGAGAGAGGGAAGCAAAACTTGAGAGACTATTGAATACTGAAAGCGAACTGAGGGTTGAAGGGAAGGGGGAGGGGGGGAAAAGAGGTGGTGGTGATGGAGGAGGGCACTTGTGGGGAAGAGCACCAATTTGACAATAAACTATTTATAAATAAATAAATAAATAAATAAATAAATAAATAAATAAATAAATAAAACAAAAAAGATGTATGATCTTAAACATAGAAAATCCTAATTATTCCATTAAAAATTGTTAGAACCAATAAACAAATTTAGTAAGTTTGCAGGATACAGAATCAATGTATAAAATTTAGTTGTGTTTATATATACTAACAAGGAACTATTGAAAAGAGAAATTACAAAAATAATCCCACTTACAATAACATTGGAACAATAAAATACTTAGGAATAAATTCTTCTAAAGAGGTGAAAGACCTGTGCACTGAAAAAATAAGACTTTGATGAAAGAAATTGATGAAGATACAAATAAATAGTAAGTTCTCCCATGTTTGTGGCTGGAATAATTGATATTGTTAAAATGTCCATACTACCACAATTAAGGTACAGATCCATTGCAATCCATATTCAAATTCCACTTCTTGATGGCAAACTCTA
This sequence comes from Suricata suricatta, assembly GCF_006229205.1. Classification (NCBI taxonomy): domain Eukaryota; kingdom Metazoa; phylum Chordata; class Mammalia; order Carnivora; family Herpestidae; genus Suricata; species Suricata suricatta. The sequence goes on along the minus strand of NC_043703.1, from coordinate 83,643,127 downwards.
TTGCAAGTCCATAGTAGTCAAAACAGTATGGACGAGGCATAAAAACAGACACATAGATCAAGAGAAGAAAACAAAACTCAGATATATCCAGGCATATATAGCCAACTGATCTTCAAGAAGCCAAGATCAAGCAATGACAAAAGTGTAATCTTTTCATTAAATGTGTTTTTTGGGGAGTGGAGTGGGGTGGGAGGCATGGGTGTGTGAAGATGGTCAACAAGTAAAAACATCCAGTTGCAGGATAAATAGATCCTAGGGATGTAATGCACAGCATAGTGACTTTAGTTAGCAATACCCTGTTGTCTATTTGAAAGTTTCTAAGAGAGTAGATCTTAAAAGTCTTAAAAGATTTATCACAAGAAAACATTTGAAACTGTGTGTAGTGATAGCTTTTAACTAAACTCATCATAGTGATCATTTTTTAATATGTACATATTTAAAATTATTATGTTTTAGGCCTAAAACTAATACAATGCTATATGTCAATTATATTTCACTTTCAATGTTATATTTGATAAACTGTGGAGTTTCACATTCAAAAGAATGAAAATGGACCCCTATTTTATACCACTCACAGAAATTTACTAAAATGGGTTAAATATTTAAATGGAAGACCTGGATCCATAAGACTGATAGAAAAAAAAAAAAAACAGAGGAAAAGACTCTTTGACATTGGTCTTGACAGTCATTTTTTGAGTATGACATCAAAAGCAAAGGTAATAAATGTAAAAATCAACAATTGGGTCTGTACTAAATTAAAAAGCTTCTGAAGAGGAAAGGAAACTATCAACAAAGTGAAAGTTGATCTATGAAATGAGAGAAAATATATGCAAACCATATATCTGATAAGGAGGTTCAGAAATATGAGGAACTTAATAGCAGAAAATAGATGAATAAATAACCTAATTAATAAATGGAGTATGGATCTGAATAGACATTTTGTCAAAGAAGATATACATACGGCCAACAGGTACATGAAAATGTTCTCAACATCACTAATCACCAGGAAAATGCAAATCAAAGCCACCATGAGGTCGGGATACCTAGGTGGCTCAGTTGGTTAGGAATTTAACTTCAGTTCAAGTCATGATCTCACAGTCTATGAGTTAAAGCCCCACCTGACACCTCAGAGTCTGGATCCAGCTTTGGATTCTTTGTTTCCCTCTCTCTGCGCCATTCCTGCTTACACTCTGTCTCTCTCTCAAAAACAATAAGCATTAAAAAAAATTTTTTTTTAAACACAATGTGGTATCTACTCACATCTGTTAAGACAATTTTTATGAAAAAGACAAGAGATAACAAGTATTGTCCTTGGTATGGAGACAAGGGAATCCTTGTGCAATGTTAATGGGAATGTAAAATGGTACTACCACTGTGAAAAACACTACAGAGTTTCCTAAAAGATATTAAAAATAGAATTACCATATGATCCCAGAATCTCACTGCTGGATATATATTCAAAGGAAATGAAATCAGCATCTCAAAGAGGTAGCTGTCCTCCCATATTTATTGAAGTATCATTCCTGAATGCCACGATATGGAAACAACCCAAGTGTTTGTTGACAGATGAATGGATAAAGAAAATGTCAGGGGTGTGTGTGTGTGTGTGTGTGTGTGTGTGTGTGTGTGTGTACAAGTAAAATATTATTCAGCCATGAGATAGAAGGAATTCCTGACATTTGCAACAACATGGACAAACTTAGAAAGTATGCCAAGTGGAATTATTCAGACAGACAAATACTGTATTATTCTCGTTATATGTGGATTCTAAAAAAAATGTTGAATTCATAGAAGTTGAGTACAATGGTGATGAACAGGGCGGAGAGTAGGAGAGAGAGAGATGCTAGTCAAGGTATAGTCCTTCTTTTATAAGATACATAATCCTTGGAGATCTAATGTATAACATGGTGACTATAGTTAATGATACTGTGTTGTATACTTAAATTTGCTGAGAACAGACTGTTAGCATTCTAACCACACACACACACACTCACACACACCACACATAAGCTCACACACACATGCACACACATACACACACACACACAACTATGTGAGGTGATGGATGTATTAATTAGTCTCATTGTGGTAATCGTTTCACAGAGTACACAAATGTCAAATCATCACATTGTACACAGAGAAATTTGTCAATTATATATCTCAATAAAGCTGAAAAAATTAAATAGTAGTCCAGAAGTGGCCACAACCCAAATATCCATCATCTGTTGAATAGATAACAGAATGTGATAGTTTTCAATAAAAAGGAATAAATTACTGACACAGGCTACAACATGGATGAACCTTGACAACATTATGCTAATGAAAGACATAGTCACAAAAAGATTATTATTATTATTTCATTTATATGAATCTTCATTATTTCAGAAGTATTTTTCTTCACAGACTTCTTCTGAGTCTTTTACCAGACTAGTCAAATCCATAGATAGAAAATATACCAGTGGCTTTCCCCCAGAAGAGGTGTGAGGGAAATGAGGTGTGACTATTGAAGGCACAAGATTTCCTCATGGAACAATGAAAAATGTCCTAAAATTATTAAAATGTGGCGATGGTTGCACAAGTCTATGAATATACCAGAAAACAACTAAGTGTACATCTTAAATGGGTTAATTTTATGGAACACACATTCTCACTCAATAAATCTGTTAAAAATGGAATTTCCCCGTTTCTATTACATTTATTTCTTTGAATTTCCATCTTCTCCTGTAGATTGTGTTTCCCAGTGATGTGGACTATGTCTTATTATTAGTCAATCCCCAGCTAATACTCAGTTTTGGGTTTATTTCCACTGATTGTAAAATCTTTACTCAATACATAAATATAACTGTCATGTTTTCTTATCATAAAGCTAATTTAGGGCAAAGAGTTGTCTACCATATTAAACTTTTTAACTCTTGCAGAATCACTACCTCAAATAGTCTTGTTCCATCATAAGCACTGAACACATGCTGGGTAAACCATTGGTAAATGGACAGTTTTCTTTCAGTCTCCATTTTTGTGGGACATTTTGCCATGATGATAATGTGGAAGACTCTACAATAAAGCCAAACTTCTCTTTTTTCTTTTTTTCTTTCTTTTTTTAAGTCTGAAACTGTCTAACTCTGAAACACTCAAAACAGTCCTTCTATTAGCCAGGTAAACTCTTTGCTTTAGTAATTTGTAATTTATAATTAATACCTGACGTATGGCTTTATTTCTTGTCTTAAGTTTGTATTAATTTGTCAAAGGATGCTTTAATAAATCTACTTTCATACAAATTTTTTTCTGTATCACTCAGAGCATAAATTACACCGCAAATGATAAAATCGTTGAAGGCATAGTTTTATCCAACTGTAGCTTTATTTTCTAAAACAATGCCATCTCAAAGTATATCAATCAAGATAATCAATATTTGGCAAGCATGTCAAATTTTTCCCTAAAATAAAATTATGTGTTTTCTGCCCCAAATTAAGTCTCATTTCTATGGTACATAACAAAGAGATATATCCCCTAAGTAATCTTAGAATCCTAGAATGGACATTCTCCTGCCTTTATTCATTTTGTTTGTTTGTTTACATTCTGAATAATATATGCCTGTTTCTTTGTATGCCACATCAGCTTGACAGAATACTTTCTGAATCTTCCATCAAGTATAGTTATTTTCTAGAAGGAGACATTCCTTAGATGGCTCTTGATCTTGCCATTTGCATGTTTTCTGAGTCCTGGTACGGCCATTGAGGCCTTCTTCAGGAATTCTGTAACAACCATAAAAAGCAATAACCATTAAGTATATACACATTAAGGTAACTACTAAGTAATGAAACTACTAATTAAATCCATGCTTACCAGGGGAATGGATCTTATTGCAGAGGCTAGGAGTTGTTTTTAACCTTTATACATTCCCCCTATTAAACTTAGGGTTCAGGGGTACCTGGGTGGCTCAGTCAAACATCCGACTTTGGTTCAGGTCATGATCTCACGTTCGTGGGTTTGAGCCCCGCATCGGGCTTTGTGCTGACAGCTCAGAGCCTGACGCCTGCTCCACATTCTGTGTCTCCCTCTCTCTCTGCCCCTCCCTCACTTGTGCTGCTTCTCTCTGTCTCAATAATAAATAAATAAATAAATAAACTAAATAAATAAAATTAAATAAATAAGTAAACTTAGGTTTCATTTTCTCTGATAACATCCTAAGATGCCCATGGGCACATTTCAGGGTTTTTTCCACTTGTCTCCCTGCCTGTTGCTAGTGGCTGGGTGTCCTGAGGTTTCCTGCTGCCATTTTGGTACTTTCCTAGTACTAAGATGTTGTATGATTCTGAGAAGCCACCCAGAGGCTCCCAGAGCGTCAGTGTATCAGCAGCCTCAGTGAATGTAAATAAACAAATAAATAAAATGAAATGAAGTGAAATGAAATGAACAAAGGCAGTGCCCGATCCCCAGGTTGATCTGCATTAAATTATAAAAAGGTTCTAATAAGGTATCTGTTTAGGTTGATAAAGGTCTTCAGAGCATCAGAAAAAGCTAGGCTTGAATTTTTAGAGAGCAGAGTTCTAGGAGCTGCAGCAGATGCCAGGAAGGACCTAGCTATATGAGACAAAAGCAGTCCTAATAGAAACCAGATAGAAACAGTTTTCATTATATGAGATCATCAAATATGAGAGACAGAGAAATCTGATGGTCACCTGTAACTTGTAAGGGCATGACAATTAGCATATCCTCTCAAAATATGTTCTTGGTTTCACTGTCTGGACTGGCTAAGAAAGGGTCTGCCCCAGAACATTGTGAGTCCAGGTAATGGCTCTATGAGGAATTGTACCTTTCATATACCTAGGAGAAGACAGCATATTCTTCTTCAAGCACTGTAATACAAATGTTCTAATTTAATGCGTGAGTGATTTTGATTCGGCCAATTATTATTCAGGCTGTTGGCATGGCTAGTGCCACAATGAGTCTTTTGAATCAAGTATGTTCTTTCTGATGCTACAGGTTTTGAGTTCAGTCTGTATAGATACTCTTTTCACTAATTTTCCCATAATTATATCTTAATGACCCTAGTATCTCCATTCTGAGTGATCCCTTTTTGTGGTTCAAGATCATCTTTGAAACAGAATGAGGCGCCCTACTTGGCCTTCTGAATCTTATTGCTGGAACTTCTGTCGGTCAAACTGCTGCTGGTGCCTCACTGAAATGTAATGTTCACCCACCTCTGGACTTGGATTCATCATTGTCTAGAGCGGCCCTACCTCCCATACTACATGGCTCTGATGGTCTTTTCAGACCCAGCTCCAAGTTTAACATTGATGTAAAATCTTTCTTTAATTCTGTCAGTTGCAAGCAACCTCTTATTTCCTAGTCTCAGTCCCTGGGATATCTACTTCTCTGACAGAGTATTTGCCATGCTGTTGTTATTGTTGCTGTTGTTGTTCCATAGTGTGGTTTGTGTGTGTGTGGCTAGCACCCCCCTTGTCCTTGAGAGCTGGATTCTTGTAGTAAGTGCTTAACAAACATGGTGTATAAAGGAAAGAACTAGTCTAGATATGATATCATAGGAAGAAACAAATGACTGGTTCTCAGCTGATGCCCTGGGGCAAACTGCATAGCATGTCCATTAAATATGAGTCCCTCTTTTCTAAAATGAGGGGAATGGAGGATATCATGTCTTCACTGCAGCTCCAACATTGAGTTATCTATCCCAGTGGAGAATGGAAGAGAAGCAGGCCCTGGGATAATCAGGGTAGTTTCTCTAATGCTTTGTCTTTCTAAAGCCTTTATCCTTGGGAGTATCATTCTGAAAGGGTGTGCCAGGTGCAGCAGCCTTGGTATCCAACTATGGGAACTGATAAATGGAGTAGCTGGTCTTCTGCCTGTCATACAGTATAAAGTATAAGGGATTTAACGCAGATAATGTAGTTCCACTTTGTTTTCCTATCCACTTATATAATCCATGTGATCATGGAAAAGTTGCTCAATCTCCATTTGCCTCACTTCAAAAATTTGTCAAATAAGGATAATAAGATCAACTACACAGATTTCTTAAAGGACTTAATTAAATTCGCAAGCATGAGACAGTACAATGCACATCCACTGGGAGGCCACCGGAGCCACTGGCCAAGTGAAGATCAAGGATCTGCAAATTCCTGTGTGATCTCGGGAAAGTCACTGAACCTGTCTGTGTCTTAGGTTTCTGTGTATGCAGAGGATCACCAGAGACATCTGATAAAATGTTCCCAAGGGTTAGAAGAGTTCACACTTAATTGAAAGGTTTGGAACACGTGATAAGCCTCAATAAGTATTAGGTATGTTCATTAATTACTCAATAATTAGTTCATTTCACTTTAACAGTGTCAGATGGATAACAGAAGTGGCTGGCTTTCCCTTCCATTCACTCAGGGATTAGAGGAGGGTTAAACCCAGAAAGACAACATCCTCTTATAATGTACCTCTATCCCCTACAACACCTCTGTCCTCCCTTGTGTTTCGATCAGTGTGGTAGAACATGGACTCCCTTTCTTGTTCTCAGGCTAGTGGCTATCACTCGAATGCTCCTTTCCTGCTTCGTTAAACCACGAGTCACTCGTTCACTAGGAAGTGTTGTTGAACATTAACCGTGACTTCGGTACTTTTGTATTGAACGTTAAAACCTGTCTTCACATCCCTGATTACTATCTTCTATCTTTCTGCTGGCCAGCTGCAATCCCATACCGTTCTTCCACCTATGTAGTTCTGGTTCACAGTATCCATCCGTGACACCTCTATCAGCTTCTCCTGTAGTGCACTGACTTCCCTGTCCTGGCCTCCAAAATGTTCTTGAAGCAAACTGTAAATTCTAGTTCATTGTCTCAATCTTCCCATGTTTTCCATGTTGTATTAGCTAGTCTTGTCCTCTGGTGAATGATAAGCCTAGAGATCAAAATGTCATGGCCTTTGATTGACAAAATGCATGTCAGAAAAAAAAAAAAAAAGAACTACAGAGTTTATACGTGAAAAACATTTAAAAACTAAAAATTCTTTTGTGATTAGTCTAATCACACCTAACATGTTTTCCAATTTCTAATGTTAAACAATGAGGAAAATGCCTAGTGTTAAAACAAAGGCAGAACTTGCTTAACCTTTCTGTTGTGGACAAAATAATCAAACACTAATAAAAGTTTAACTAATAATTTCTCTAGCAAAAAATTTGTTTTTGAAGAAAAGCAAATCATCTTTGAACCCATACTTTAAAGGAATATATCAAGCATAATTGGGGACCATTCATTTTGGAATTGTACCAGTCAGAGCTGCTACTTTTTATTGTGTAATTCTCTCTAGAAAACTCTCTCTTTATTGAGCTCCTTACATTCCTCTTGGTGCTTAAAGTGTACCGTCTTACTTTCATTCAACATGGCTACTATTATTTCCAGTACAGAGAGTAATTACAATTAAGTGAGGAACCCAAATTTCATTGAACTGGATTTCATCAATTAAGTTGACAGTATGGCCTTTTATGTCTACTCTACCCAATGGCATCTGCTGACACTTCTCCCATCCACTTTTCTTCATTCCACTTGATGCTACAATATATACTCATTTGTTCACTAGATGCTAATGTTCCCCACTACCTTGGACTTAAGTTCTGGGAGGACAGGTGTTTCCTCTATTTGGTTTGCCATTGTGATGCCAGGCTATAGAACAGTAGAGGTTCCCCAACTATTAGTGTAATAAAAACATGGGGCTCTGAGGGATTGAACTTATCTCAAGCAGGTTACCCAATTAATAGGGTAGAAAAGCAGGAATCAGAAATAGGCCGGCATTACAGTAAGGACAGTTCCCACCAGTATGCCATATCACTGCTCATATTTCCAAATTACTGTTCTTGGTCACTCATATTGACAGAGGGAAGTCCCATGTTCTCACACCCTCCAGAGCCATGACCAACACAATAGCAGAAATAAATGGAAGGTCTAATCTATCCCCATAGCCAAGAACACCATCTAGGATGCTGTAAAGCGAATGCTGCGTAAGAGGAACTTTTTAACAGGAAACGTGATTGATTCATTCCTAACTTACTAATTGCATTTTATAGAAAGAGTTTACACATGCCACTTCTCAGGAAGCTCAGAGGAAAAAGAGAAGAGAAAGAAAGAACATTAAAAAGAAGAGTATGCTGTTCATGTTGACTAATGAAGGCATCTCTATCTTATGTGACCACCTTTTCATGTGTTTCTTTTTAAACTGCAATCAATGAAAAGGACAGACATTCTCAGTATTAATGGACATTTGATTAGGCAGAAGTATGCCTTCCCCATGCTAATGATCAGTAATGTTCCTCTGTATGTGAATTTCATTGCCCTGAGAAAAATACCTCTTTCATTTGCATGATTTAAAAATCCCTCTCAATCATCCAGCATTAATTCAGTTAACATTTTTAACTCAAAAGATAGTTCAATATAATGGTGAATGTCTTTTCCCAAAATTGCTTTGAATTTCCAAGTGTGATACCTTGAAATTTGGGATCTCTATAGACTTTGATGACATGACTTTAATGGCAAAAGGATTTCTACCCCCACCTCATTGCTTTCTGTTCTGATCCTTTTCTCAAAATTGCTCACACCTAAGCCCAGTTGGAGCCCAGGTGCCATTTCTGTGACTTAACTAGCAGCTGTGTCTTTTAAATCATTGCCCATCCATTGAAGAGGGTACATTTTAAATACATTTTTCAATAAAGAGGATATGTCTAGCAGCTGTAGAGGAGTTGATCTCCTACCTTCTCTTTTATCTCATATAGCACTCACCACAGACCCACATAATGATCCTCATCCATGAAAATTTGTAATTCATTCTAACCACAGAACAGGAAAATTCAGTGAAAGAAATGATCCTTAAAAAATGTTATTTCTTTTCCTTCATTCATATATGAAACACTGAAACTCCATGGCTGGTCATTACAAGTGAAGGTATGCGAAATTAAGTAAAAACAATCCTTAAATCGGAGAGAGGAGATTGGCATGTGAAACAAAATAAGTGAGGATACATACTAATTAGTAATTACACCTTCTGTTTATTCTCTACAGTGAACTTTCAGAAAAAAATAGAATCTTACACATTTTGCATATTGGTGCTCAACTTTCTTACCCCCCCCCCCCAATCAGCTTCACATACTTTAATATGATCCGGTCCAAGCTTAGAGATGGGAATGTAGTCCTTCTGGTAGAAAATGATTCCAAGTTTTCAGAAAGTCATAAATCCTCACTTGAAAGTGAAGATCAGGAGAAGTGAATATCAGCTGTATTTCTGTGCTTACTGCATGAGGTGTGTTTTTTTTTTGCAGTGTGCTTATTATTCTTTGAATTTGCTGTTTCTGTGAATTCAGTGAGTCTATAACTTTGCATGTTTATTAATTCATTCAATGTGTTCTTTTGCCCTATACTGGATAATGCTGGACACACCAAGGTGAACAGCTAACAACAGCATGAGGAGTAATTAGATAAATAATACACATAACACAGGGCCCGATGCTATTGAGATCAAGCAGAAGTCCAGATTAAATGCTATGACATTTCAGGGATGGACTGAACACATGCTCTTGGAGAAACTGAATAGATCTCCAGAAGAAAAGAAGTGTTGGCTATGCCTTCCTATGCGGAACTGAGGCAAGAACAAAGAAGGGGTCTGCATTAGAAATAATGGTTGTGCCATGAACCAGGCTCTGAGTTGGAGAAGCGTGGAGAACATTCTGAGATTGGACAAATACATTTCATTTACTGTGGAATGAAATGATCACCAGGGATTACTAGCAGAGATTACTAGAGACTATAATGGGAATTTGGGGTTGGATCAAGGAAAACTGTAATTTAGGACAGCTTCTAGAAGCTCTAAATACGTAGAGAACTTAAACTGTATGTCAAGCAAATTCGTTTGAGATTAAATGATAACACAGCTATTTTATTTTTATTTAAAACCCATGTATTTGATACCAGGTAGTAGTGATATATCTAACACTGAGCACTTCCAATATGAAAAGAAATCTACATAAATTATTGTATTTCATTATTACAATAATGCTGTCAGCTAGGTATTGTTGCTGTTTTAGAAAAGGAAAAATTAAAACCTATTGGGGAAAGAATCTTCCATAAGGTTGCAGGTCTCAAAACTGGCAAAGCCAACATTTCCTCCAAGCCATCTAACACAAACACTTACCTCTTACCACATCATGTCCCGCGGGTAAGCAGTGGTTCGAGAACGTGCAGGGAAAGCAATTGCACATTTATAAGTCGTTCATTTAAACGATATAAGCAAAGAAGATAGAAAAAATTAAACTATTAAGAAACTATTTTGGGGGGGGGCGCCTGGGTGGCTCAGTAGGTTAAGCGTCAGGCTTCGGCTCAGCTCATGATCTCACGGTTCATGGGTTCAAGCCCCACGTCAGGCTCTGTGCTGACAGCTAGCTCAGAGCCTGGAGCCTCCTTCACATTCTGTGTCTCCCTCTCTCTCTCTGACCTTCCCCTGCTTGTGCTGTTTCTCTCTGTCTCTCAAAAATAAATAAAAAACATAACGTTTAAAAAAAGAAACTATTTTTGTTACTATATACATTTTACTACCAACTTAGATGTCTTTTTCCCCTCAGGATCCTTTTATTAGTGGGCTATCACTAACTCCAGAAATGTGGAAAGAATAACAGCACAGGATCATGGGACTGTCACACAAACCACCACCATCTTGTGATTTATCTAAGTGAGATTTACGCAAAGGGAAAAATATCTTTGCATTAGAAGGATGGTTTCTTCACTTCTAAAAATATTTTCAGACATGGCAGCTACCAACCATGTATAGACAAGCAGAGGATAAAATCCTTCTGTTGGCCTAAAAAAACATTAAATGTTCTGCTCAAAGCTCATTGGTAAATAATCTTCCGGGAAGGCAGTTCCTGTAAGCTGTCACTATGAATTCAATAAGACCCTGTGAGGGTAGGGCTGTGGAGGGCACCCTCCTCCATTCAAGGTTTCATCTAACCTGCACCAGTTCTGTTTCCCTCCCTTGCCTTTGCTCCCATTTCTCTCTCTCTCTCTCTCTCTCTCTGTGCATTTAATGTTTACTTTGTAAACATTACCTCTTCTAAAATGCCAGGAATCCAAAAACTAACAGTGTTCAAAGTAAAATTAAATCAGTGGTTTATATAGAATAATGTCATAATATTTTCCATACTATTTTGCCTTGCCTTATTAATGTAACCATCAGTCTATTAGCTTTAACTGCTGCTGAAGACTGAGCAGATGTCTTCAATGAATACTTCCATCCATAATTACCCCTTATTTTTTTCCTGAGAAGTTCAGCTAATTCAGATCCTACCAATGTATATGAAAAGTTTAAATGATTTCTCCCCAAATGCATTACCTTTTTCTTATCTACATTAAATTCCATCTGTCATTATGTTGCAGAGTCTCACACTTTGATTAGATCCTTCTGGAGTTTTTAACAATCCTTGCTAGTTTTTTACTAACCTAAATAATCTCACAGCATTTTATAGAAGAACTTTTTAACAGTTATGACTTTTTGCCAGCCTTCTCTTTGTATGGATTTGCTATTAGTATTGTGTATGCATAGAAATGTCTTACGTGTGATGTGTCAGCAATGAAAAAGCATAAGCACTTAAAGCAAAAACAAACAAAATAAATACAAAAGAGACATAATCGAGTCTGGAAACCTTTTACTGCCTTTTTGTGTAGTGTGAACATATATCTGTTTCTGAAATAATATTGATTAATTGCAACTAAAGGAATCAAAATTCACTGGCAATTGTGTCTCCACCAAAAATTTTGAGTATGTGAGGAGCCTACCCTTTGTGTTTCCCAAATCAACGGAAAACATTTTGATCAGGAAAACATTTGCTTTGGATCCTTATTCTTCAAAGCCTGTTTAAGTAAAACTATTTGCTATTTTATTATTTCCCACTACAAGGAATACAAATTGTTTGTATGGCAATTAAGAACTCTTAAGTAGGCATGTCAAGGAACAGGAGTAATTTCTTGTATTAACCAAAGTTAAAAATGAAAAGGTATGTAGTTCATTTGTTTCCAAGTTTTAGCATTATTTTTCTACTTCTGAGCAGAATCACTAAATCCAAAAAGAATAGCTTCCTGAAGTGGGAAGGATCTAAAAGTCATCTGTCTTAACCAACAACTCAATGAAGCCTTCTCTTCTGTTTACTTGTTATTTGGAAATAGCAAGTGAATCCTTACTCTTTCTTAGGATGGGGAATATTAGCATGAACAAAACAGACATGATCTTTACCCTTCTGAAGAATCCTTGACCCTATCACTGGGCTGGAGTTCTTCCATTCTTAGGGAATAATTATAATTTCTTAAGGGCTAATTATTTCAGGCATTAGGCTATAATTTGTCTAAATTACCTAAATTAATATTTATTAATATTCTATACAGACACTATTCCCATTTTAAGGATGAAGATGTTGTTGAAGTTTAGAAAGATTCATAGTCAAGCTCAAGGTAATACTGTCAGTCGATGATTGAACAGGAACTGGAATCCAGTTATTTCCCAATTCCAAAGCCCTTGGTCTAAGTTGTTCATTCCTTCAGGACACCAATAGTTGCTAAACATTCTACTTTACATTAATCTGCAGTCACATTCTTGAGAACTTTGAGCCATATGTCATGGGTCTGCCATGTGAAATTATAAAAACTAATTTATTTTTCATATAGAAATGTCTTAAATGACAGAAGGTGTTTTTCAAATTTATCCAATTTTTTCTCTCTTCAAACCTGACTCCCCCATAGGCTAGTAATTGCAGATTTCTTGGAATTATGACCACATTTCTCTGGCCTTACCCTTTTTTTCCACTTTCCCTCTTGAAATGTGTCACCAAGAACTAGACACTCTTGTATGCTGCTTAGCAGTTTATTATCTTATTTTGTGCCCATGAAACCATTGAGTTATAGGTTATTCTCATTGGCAATGAAGACACCAAGTCGTGTTGAAATTAAGACATTTGAGAGCCAGGATACAAAGCAAGTAAAAGGAAGATAAGCACGGTGAACCAAGCCAGTTCTTCTGGAGTCCGCAGGATCAACCGTAAAAATAATTATCCAAGGGACACCTGGGTGGCTCAGTCAGTTGGGCATCCAACTCCGGCTCAGATTAGGATCTCCCAGATTGTAGGTTTGAGCCTCGCATCAGGCTCTGTGCTGTCAGCTCAGAGCCTGGAACCTGGTTTGGATTCTGTGTCTCCCCCTCTTTCTTTCCCTCCCCATCCATTCCCTCTCTGTGTGTCTCTCCCTGTCTTTGTCTCTATCAAAAATAAACTTAAACAATTTTTTAAATAAAAAAATAATAAAAATAATTATTCTACATAAAATGAAAGTGAACACGTCTTATTGACTGATATTTGAACACTGATACTTAAAATTTAAAGCAAAATTTAAATTAACTTCCATAAAAATGATCACTTAACTTCTCAGGAAATATGTGCCTCACCTATAGTACTGTTTATAGCTAAATAGTCTAATCTTCCTTTGAGAATACTGTTCTGGGGGCCTAACTTCTCAAACCTAAAGGAGTACAAGAATAATCTGTTTTCACATGAAGACAAGATTAACTACAAGCTCAGAACACCTCTGGGAGCAATATACGCACAGCTATGCCACGAGGAGAAAATAGAGGGTGGTACAGAGAATAGAGCTTTGGGACGAAACAAAAAGAGGGAGAGGCTGTGACAAAGATTTTATAAGGCTTGAGAGATATACACAGGGAAAAAAGGAAGATGACACTTGGCCCAGGTAACATGACACTCATGACACTGAGTGTGTGACTCATTCAACAAGATTTGAGTGAGTTTTGGGAATCATCAGGCCCTCCTGTATGCTCTGTGTTGGGAATACAACTAGAATACAGTCCTCTGCCTTTAAAGAATTCATATTAGATCCAAAATTATAATTATATGCATTTACACATATACTGGATTAAGGTCAAGTTGTTCTTGACATGATCCTTTTCTCTCACATTGAGGAAAGGTTCTACCCACCTGTACCAACTGACACCAAGCATAATGAGGTCCAATATTGCTGTGTCCCAGTCCCAGCAGTGCCTCAAACCACAAACATACCCTTTGAAGGAGTTGGTCCAAGAGTCTTTTTATATGAGATTTTTTTTCAGGGTCTCTTCACAGTGGGCACTTCAGACAAGCACATTATTCTGATTGATATTCCTTGCTGCTACTATAACGTACAGGTCATTGTAACCATTAAGAAGTCTACAGAGGGCCTTATGTAAACCAAACAATTAAACAGAACTTCTTCCTCAAGACCAATATTGGGGTCAATCCACATCAAGTTTCAAGTGACAGCTAAGGGAAATGCACTCAGGAATGAAATCCTCCTTGACTCTCCACCTCCTCCTGTGGCTCAGATACCCAGCTGGAGAATGACCTTGAAGTTATTGGTACCACCAACCATGACTCTTCTCAAGAAGACCCTTTGCAAAAATGCATTATAGGTGATAACATTGGAAAACAGTTGGTGACCTATGGGTCTATTCCTTCTTCTGTTTTTTGAAAGTGCTAGCTTCTCTGGAAAGTTTTCTTGAATATGCACATGTGTGTAAACCGTGGTGGGGTCAATAGCTTCTCTTTGGTAGGCTCTCATTATCTAGACCTGGTCACAAATCAGTTACCAAAAAATTTACCGAGATGAGTATAATCTATTCCCCCAAGTGCCTTTCAAGCATGCTTGAACAAGCCCCTGCTCCATCTACTGTATTCTGCTGCAGAATACGACACGGCTTGTTTACAATGCGTTCCTATAACCAACTCATAACATTTTAACTTAATGGGATTTCTAACTCATGTTTCAATTAAAAGTAAAATTATTACGTTCCTTAGTGTGTGTGATTTTTTTGATAGAATAGTACATTTATATGGTAATTCTCCAAAGATCAACTTTATTTATCGGGAAGAAGCTATTCCAAGATTGTTGTATATTTTCTTTGCTTCTGAAATGTTATCACATTTAATTGCCTGATCTTATTTGGGTTGCAATCATAGTCATTAATTAGTAGGAAGGTGAGGGACAGCATCATATCTAACTATCTGTTATGGCTGCTTTAATGAGGAAAATACCTGCCATCATTTTAAAGGCATCCTGTATACTTCACAAATACAGCTTGCTGTAACGTTCTCATTTAGGCTGTGAACATCAAAGGAAATTGATGTCAGGTGTGAACAGAAGCTGTTGAATATATCTGCCGACGAAACTGAGTAGTATGTCTGGGTAAGAGAGATGAAGGGCAGCTTATAACATTAACGAAACTACAGGTAATTAGTGTAAACTTTCCATGGTGGGTATGTCTGAAGAATAAAAAAAAATGTTATCTATATACGTGCCCTATAAAACCGCAAAGGTTTAAAGTATTTCTATTGCTTTTGTTTCCTACGTCTCTAAAAGGGCGGGAAACTTTTAAGAGTAAATAGTGAAAAATAATAGAGACAATGGTTTAGAAACAAAAGAAAACTGTGTTTTGTAATTGTAATTAAAATAGCAACTTCGGAGTTTTAGGTGCCTCTTTTACTCAAAGAAGCAAGTGGAAAAATGAACAGCTGATTCCTCAATAAGATGAATGGCTTTGAAAAGAATTTCTTTTAGAGCAAATCTAGATACTCTGAATTTGCACGATTTTTGAATGAATTTTTAAAAACTAAAATTAGTAATGGTGTGTGTGTAGGCAATGTGCCAAATAATACTTACATTCCCCAAAAGGTGTTACAATGCATTGTACCAAAAAAAATAAGCTTCTTGAATCCACACCAAGCTACAGATGGACATGATATACTGTAGCAACTTTTAGGAATCCTTGCAAATGTCACTTCCTACCCCCATTGATGAAATCATCATTCCCAGAATGATCATTAGAAACAATGTCATTTATAATAGCATGGTGTTTTCTTTGGCTTTGAAGGGGTAGATTTCCAATTCTAACCCCTCTCTTTCATGTTCTGAAGTTCCTCATCCTTCATCTTCTTTTTACAAATGTAGCTATTGGGGTGTGCAGGATGTTTTCTAGAAATAAATTTCCAAGGAGGGATGTTCCTCTGTGCTTGGTACAATATTTTCTATTGTGAGTAAGTGACTTTATAAGTGACATAACATTATTCTTTTTTTTTCTTTTTGCGTGTGTGTAAGAAAGAACATGAGTGAGGGACGGGCAGAGAGAGAGAGGGAGACACAGAATCTGAAGCAGCCTCCAGGCTCTGAGCTGTCAGCACAGAACCCACCAGGGGGTTTGAACTCATGGACCACGAAATCATGACCTGAGCTGAAGTTGGACGCTTAACCGACTGAGCCACCCAGATGCCCCTGTATTTTCTTTATTTACACATATTGATCAGTTATTTATAGATTTGGATGATTAGATCCAATTTTCTCAGTAACAGCTTTTGTCTCTGTAGGACCAGATCAATGAAATTGACAAGGCTTAGTCTTACTTAAAATTCTGCTACTCCACATACTGAATGCTTCAACACTTGCTTATAGGATTATAGCTTATCTGTTCCACTATTTCTTTGACAAATGACGTCTTTAGCGTCCACTTTCCTAACTAAAACCATATTTTCTAACTATGTAAAATAAGTCACAATCTTATATGCCCATAAGTAGTCTAAATCTATATTCCTCAATATAGTAGCCTCAGACACATGTAGCTACTTAAAATTTAACTGTAATTAATTAAAATTAAATGTAATTAAAAATTAGTCCCTCAGGTGCACAAGTCCCATTTCATGTGTTCATTGACCATATATTTTATAGAACATTTCTATCATCACAAGAATTTCTTAGCTGGCCTAGGTGATGCAAACCTTTATCATCTCATGAGAAAACTATATTAATCATATCCTCAAAAGTGTCCCATTGAAGGCAGAATAACTTGTCTAAGATATAAAACTTGCAGATGTCAGAGATTCGATGCACACACTTACTTAAAATTCTAAAGACTTTGAAGAATTACATTCTGAGATAACTAACCATTATTTCTTTTTCTTTCTTTTTAATTAATTAAAATCTTTCATATGGAAAAGGTTTATCCAGCCTGAAGTAATAATTAAATATAGGGATGCACTTTAGTCCAGTAAGGCATGTTGCACATGGTCTGGTCTAACTGGTTGTAGAAGGACACCATATTTTCCACTGTATACTTAATTTAGTTGGCCTGAGTGACTGGAGGTATTCTGGTACCAGTCCTCCTGGTTTCTGATCCCGGCTTTACCTCTTCCCAGGTACGTGAGCTAGAGTGATCATTTAGCTTCTATAAAGATTTGTTTCCTCACTTATAAGATGGAGATAATGGTATACTTACCTCCTAGGGTCATATTGTGGGTTAAATTGGTTCATATAAATAAAGCCTTTCATGCAGTGACAATCATATCTTACACATGTATTGTCATAATAAATATGACCATATTTATGATATTTTCATTATGCTTTTTTGGGAAGGGTTTGATGATCTGCTTCTAGGCCTAATTATTTGGTTGTACCATATTTGAACCAAATATTAGCTCAAGAGTAGAAGTTAACTCATCTTTACAGCACTTACCGAGCTATATCCATTGATGTGGAAGCCTTAATGTCTCCATCATGCTCAGCGTACTTGTGGCTATGACAATCCTGGTGTGAACCTTCCAGCACAGAAGGGAGGTCAGATGCATAGTGGTTAGAGGCCAGAGAGTCAGTCAAAACTGGGTTTAAATCCAAGCTGGGTAAAATATTTACCTACTCTAAGCCTTAAGTACTTTTTATAGTAAGAAGATCAAATTAATTCTTATCTCAATGGATTGCCATTGGGGCGGTGGGGACTATTAATATATACTTAGTACAATTCCTGGCATAGTGTAATTATTCAATTTGCTATAATTGTTATATTACTGATTTCAAATCAGACTGTACTCTAGAAACTTCAGGTTAAAGACCCTTTATCCATTCAGTTATTCAGGTAACACTCGTTTGTTGATATCCCAGATGGAGGAACTATTCAAGCCATTGAGGATAGAGCAGGGAGCAAGAGAGTCATAGCTCCTTCTCTTTGATCTTATTTTACAACCAGCAAATAGTAGAATAGATTTGGGAAAATCAGATAATGGTAGTTACAATGCAGAAAATTTACATGAAATAATATAATAGAGATGTCTAAGAGCTACTTTAGGCTGGAAGGTCAACAATGTTCTCTCTGAGGAGATGACACTATGTTATAATAAAAGTAATAAAAAGGTCACACAAAGTATTCTGTTGCATTCCAAGAACCACTGGTTTATTAAATTAGTTTCATTTAGCTTCCATTCTATTCTCCACTCCTGTTTAGACTTTGCTAGGATTTTGAGAAATAGAATTTTGACTACTATTTAGAATGGAGGCTTGTGTAAACCTTCCTAAACCAACATAACGATCTTTATTATAGCTTTGATTTTCCAGGAACAATACAAAGGCCAGCTTTACTTACAAAAATAGGAATACTATAAACTTCCTGAATCTTTACTCATGTTTATGGCCCAATTAACAGGCCAACCTCTCCCCTGGCTACTCATGTAAAATGGTTAACACTAGAGACTCAAATCCTAATCCTATGAGACATGAATTCACCAGTTTACACTGTCATCTGTTCCTTGATTGAAATTCTCCACCATCTTGATTTGTGTCACAGTTTATGCTTTTTATTTTTCTACCCCTCTTTTCGTCTTTTCCTATTTCTCAGGTATCCTATAAACCTTCATAGTTCCAATTCCTGTCTGAAGGTTCATAACTCTCAAGTCTCTAACCCCAGTCCCAGACACTTCCCTGAGTTTGAGAATCATATCCAATGCTTTCTAACTGGATATTGCATAAAAGCACCAGCTTCACCACACCAAGTTGGATTCCTCTTCATTCTCCTCCTTCTCCCAAACATGCTTACAGTAACCCCCAACCACTCTTGCCTCCTATTCACACTCATGCTCACCTCCTACCCCCAACCAGTCTCACTTCCTACCTACAACCATGCTTACCTTCCACCCCCAACCACGCTCTCCTCCCATAGTTACCCTCTCGGGGAATGGCATCATCATGCCCCCAGTCTCCCAAGTTAGAAAACATGATCTTATTTTACCGATTGTCCCTCTTTCTAATGTCATGTGTTCAGCTTAAACCCTAACTCTCAAAGTTAAACATACTTGGTGAGTAACAACATGCATACACACAATTTAAATTAGCATTTAAATAAGCACATTTCAGAGGTACCTCTAAATATCTCTGTATTCGAGATGTGCAGAATACTCTAAGGCCAAGTCAAGTTCGACATTCCCTTAATAGACATGTTCTTTATTTCACTTTTAATTTGGCAGTAAGAAAGTTCACAATCACTGGTAGCTGATGATAGTTTATAGATATTCTTCTATACCTGCAGGGGTTTTTTTCTCACAGAAAGGTCTGTGGATTTGAGGAGGATCACATAATTTATTTAAGCCTGAAAATGGAAAAAATGTGAGTACAAATATGGAAAATATAAAAGATGAAATGTGTTGGGACAGTGTGTCCTGGGGAACAGATGGCTGTTGGAGGAGGGAGATGATTAAATAACTGTCCTCAAAGAAAAGGAGAGTCTATAATAGGAAGGCTCTATATAAATCTTTCCAGAAAGCTGGGGAAAAGAATTTCAAACTAGGTGTTGAACTGAACGTATTTGTTTCTTTTGCTTTTCTGGAACCCAGAGCCTTTGGTTAAGTGCGTATTTCCTATGCTTCAGTTTCTTTTGTTCATTTGTCTGAGGAAAACCAAACACTGGTAAGACACTTCTAAATAGCTTACTCCTCTCAAGGCAAAGAGTTTCCATGTTTCTAAAACTTGTTCTCAGTTTATTCCTTTCATGATTTCCCATTGTCCTTAGATTTTTCCATTTCAAAGCTCAGTTGGTTATGCATCAGATTCTTGGTTTTGACTCAGGTCATGATCCCATGGTTCGTGGGTTCGAGCCCCGCAACAGGCTCTTGCATAGACAGCATGGAGCCTGATTGGGACTCTCTTTCCTCTCTCTCTCTTCCTTTACCCACCTCTCAAAATAAATAAATAAACATTTTTTAAAAATTTTAGAAAGAAATCCAATCTTCTAATCATTTTTGTCTTTGCCAATAAATTGTCCCCTTCTAGTGCCCATGTAACAACGTAGTTATACAGTAATATTATCCAGCCCAACACAGAAATATTCCAAAAGACCCAAATGGTAGGGTCGCCTGGCTGGCTTAGTTGGAAGAGCACACAACTCTTGATCTCAGGGTCATGAGTTGGAGCCCCACGTAGGATGTAGAAGCTATTAAATTAAAAAAAAAAAAAAACCTTAAAAAAATTTTAAACACCCAAACGTTAAACACTGTTCATTTCAATACACATCTAAATCTCACCTTAAAACTCAGTCAAATTTGACAGGAAAAAAATTTGATTAATCATCAACCAGCCACACATTTTAAATGAATCAGAGTGTATTTTAAATGTTCACCATTCTGAATATGTAGGGGGATTCTAAGAAAAGTCAGAGCTGCACCTCTTTGCCAGGGCAACGCTTCCTCCACGAAGTTAAACAATAGAAGAGGCCTCCCAATGTCTTTCCATGTGTTCATCCCCGCGACCTGCGTGAGTGTGCAGTAATTAAGCAATCTGAAACAGCGACTGACCCAGAGAGAAAGCCTCTGCATTCGAGGGAAGTCCTTGAAATGTCTTCATTATTATCCAGCCGATTTTCCTTATCTGTCTGAGACCAGCACAAGTCCGGATCTTCTCTTTTCCCAGAATGGTGGCTGCAAATACAAATGGTTAATCTTAAATGTGTATGCACAAACAACCCACCACAAAAGCACAGTGGCTACCCAGTGCCCTGTGGTAAAAGCCTAAAGGCAAAAAGGAGGGAGCTTGAGAGCCAGAGTAAAAATATGAAGTAATTAACATGAGTCTGGCTGAGGGTGGACTAAAAGAAAAGTTGGAAGAGATGTTTGGTTCCTTTCACTTTTTTAAGGTCAAAAACCTAATAAGCATTTGAAAAGATGTGAAGATGCAGTACCAAAGGGACCACACTGACCAAATTTGTGTTATTTAATTAGCCATCAGAGCTGTGATAAAATTAAGAGCGCCTTCTGTGATTGATAACTCATGTCTCTGGCATTGCAGGTGCAACAATGCCTAGGTTCCAGTGCGGGAAACAGGGCTGAGATCACTTTGCAGGGATCCCTTCTGAAAGATGCACTTAGGGGCTTTCGTCGGTTTCTGAAATTTGTGACAATGTTTGGAAAAATAAGAACACATGACTCAATTGCTAAATGAGGGAAGTGATGTGGGACGGCGCTGCTGATTTTCCAGCAGCCGGAAGACCCTCCTCACGGACAGTCAAGTGTAACCGAACTGTGAAATCCGGGCTGATCCCCCGCCCGCCTGCAGTGCAGCGAGCTGAGCGCAGCTTTCCTCTCTGAAACCGGGAAGGCTTTATACGGACTCTCATCATGTCTCCTGTGCCTTTTCTACAAAGACAGAAACACGCATGCACACCACATACACACCATTTATTTTAATAACCTACGAAGGCATTTCTTTCTGAAGGAAGGTGAAACGGCCAAAGGAGTTCTGGGATTGTGGCCATTTTGAATGTATTGATTTATTGATCCTTATTGTCTTAGTAAATTACAAACCCAATTTAAAAGAATTTTGTGGGAAGCAGAAGTTGTTTTGCTGCGTGTGTTGGGTGATAAAGGTCTTTATCTGTTAGAAAACAACTTGATAATCAGCAGAACCTGGACTATGATTCAGCTGGGGACATGATATATTAAAAAACAAAACAAAACAAATTTAAGCATGTTTTCCAATCAGGTAAAATATTGAAAACATTCCCTTTCTCTGAATACTAGTAGAATTTAATTTGCATACAATCTATTCAGTCAGTCATTCATTCAACAGTTAGTTTTTGAGGACCCACTTCTATCTGAGGCATTGAGATTGAAAGTCTGGAAGGGAGACAGGACCCTGGATATTTCCCACAGGCTAGAGATGGTACAAACGTCGTTTCTCTTGCTCCTCATGTTTTACTAATTTCATGTTTTCTCTATACTGTGGGAAAGTAAACAGATTTAAGTTAACCTATCCAAGGTCCAGAAGCTGGGTAATGGTCAAAGGGAAAACTGAATTTGGTTCTATCTGATAGGAATACTGCTTCTGCATACCGGTCACCCCTCACTGTCCCATCCACACCCAGCGATGACAGAGAGATTCAAAGTCAGAAAAGTACCAAACTTTAGTTTACATGATCATTCTGGCATTCTGAGGGGAAAGTCAAGCAACCACATGTTCATTTAAAAGGTGGCAGTTTGGGGCGCCTGGGTGGCTCAGGTCATGATCTTGTGGTTGGTGGGTTAGAGCTTCATGTTGGGCTCTGTGCTAACAGCTCAGAGCCTAGAGTCTGCTTCAGATTCTGTGTCTCCTTCTCTCTCTCTCTCTCTCTGACCCTCCCCTGCTCGCGCTGTCTCTCTCTGGCTCTCAAAAAAACATTTAAAAAAAACTTTAAAGATTTTTTTTTAATGTGGCAGTTTATAGAGCACCTGGGTGGCTCAGTTGGTTAAGCATCTGACTCTTGATTTGGGTTTTAATCGTGATCTCACAGTTCATGAGTTCAAGTCCCTGCCTCCAGCTCTATGCTGAGAGCGTGGAGCCTGCTTGAGATTCTCTCTTCCTCTCTCTCTGCTATTCCCCTTCTCACTCTCTCTCTCACTCGCTCAAAAGTAAATAGAGATTAAAAAAATAAAAGATGGCACTTTAACTATAGCTTCATTTCTGCTGTAAGTCTCCATTTGTGAAGGATATATGTTTTCTTTTCCTGAACAGCTCTGCTTTTATTTACTTGCTTATTTATCCATTTAGTTATGAACTTACTTAAATATTTTACTTCAAAAGTGATTTGGCCCAACAATTTTAATGTGTATTTATATTTATATTTTTGCACATGTATGTATGTATATATATATATTCTTTGTCAATATTATAATATTCACAAAATGTTAAACATGGTTGATCCCATAAAAAATACACACAACCTCTCTGAGCTTCTGCAGTTAAGCATCACTTATATACTCCTAGAGGCTTTGGTAAAACTTCAACATTATGATAGTATTTCTGCTACTGACACTTTAGAAAATCATTCTGACTCTTCAAGAAGTGTATTTTCTTTCCTCATCAAAAGGTATCCCCTTCCCTTATCAAAAGCCCTAGGAAAATGGAATGCTTTATTACTCTTAGAGGTGAAATACTTGCCACAAATAAATGGGTGTCAAGGGGTTAGGATATGAAGCTACTGACACCAAATAGAATTTCCACATGAACCTCTCTGCTTCTCTAAGAAAAACAGATACCCTGCTCATTGGTTCCAACTTGGATATATGTACCTCTAAATTCCTAGCCTATCTTTTCATAAGCATGGATCATTTGGTCACAGGCAGATTAAGAAGTTTTGCTGAAGACACCATTCTAATGTCACTATGACCAAAAAAAAAAAAAAAAAAAAAAAAAAGCACTTCAAACATGGTGCCAGCTGAGAAAGGGTCAATAATGGTGATTTTAAAGCAGGTCCGCCAAATCTTGGACACTTCTGCCAAACGGTGAAGTCTGATTCCTTTCTTCTTGCATATGGCCAACATTTTAGTGACTCACTTTTAATTAATAGAATGCATCAGGAGTGATGTGGTGTGACTTCAGAGGTCAGGTTAGAAAAGGACGTCACTCAGCTCTCCACCTTTTGACATGTGTCCCTTGAAAGCAGCCACCATGTGGTAAGGAAGCCCAGAAACTCTGTGGAGGGTTATATGTGCTGTAGCCACAGCTGGAGCAAGAGTGCCTCTGATAACTCACAACTACAGGGGCGGGGCGGGGGGGGGGGGCTGCCTGTGAATCCCAGGAGAGCCTAGATGAGCAGTCACTGTGAGTCCAGTCCAGATTTCAAATTTGGTCAACAAATTAAATGTTGTTGTTGTTTTCCTCATATTTATTTATTTTTATGAAGAAAGTGTGAGAGAGAAACAGAGCATGAGCAGGGGAGGGGCAGAGAGAGAGAGGGAGAGAGAGAAGCCGAAACAGACTCTGTGCTATCGGCTCAGAGCCCAACATGGGGCTTGATCTCACAAAGCAGGAGATCAGGACCCAACCTACAATCACGAACAGGATGCTTAACCGACTGAGCCACCCAGGTGCCCCAAGTGTTGTTATTTTTTTAAGCCACTGATGTCAAGATGATTTGTAACTTAGAAACAGATAAAGGAAAGAGTCAGTAGCACTAATTTCTATGACCCAATAGAATGGAAGTATTATTTGCTCCCCTTTCCACTGTATATTCTGTTTGTACAGGTGAGGGTTTTCTTCAGAAACAAGGACGAACCTTCTGACCTGCATCTCATGTGCGATGTGCACATATGCAAAGATGTTAGACACCTATGATACACTCGTGTCAGCAGAACCCTCACTGGACTACTGACTGCACTGTACTCTTCACGGAGATGTGTGGCCATTCCCCCAAGACTAAAAATAAACACACATTGTCTAATAAAGACAGGGCCTTCATAATACATTAAATCATAATTAGTTGTACATTGAAAAGATAAATTGGATAAACAGGAGGAGCAAATTTTCTGTATTCATTTTCCAGGCCTGCCCTAACAAAGTACCACAAACTGGGTGACTTAAAGAACAGGATGTTTTTTCTTTTCTTCTCACAGTCCTGGAGACTGAAAGCTGGAGGCCAAGGTGTCTGCAAGGTTAACTTCTTCTGAGGCTTCTCTCCTTGGTTTGTCTTCTCCCTGTGTCTTTACATGGTCTATGTTTGTCTGTATCCTACTCTCCTCTTCGCCTTAAGGACACCAGTCATATTAGATTAGGGCTCACTGTCATGACTTTATTTTACCTAAATTACTTCTTTGATATCCCTATCTCCAAATACAATGGCATTCTGAAGTTTTGTGGGTTAGGACTTCAACATAGGAATTTGGGGAGGAACACACCTCAGCCTGTAACAACTGTTAAGGGACTTCTACATTTATAGTATATACTATCTGGTAAGCCTGTGCTAAACATTTAAAACATTCTTTAACATTTATTCATTTTTGAGAGACAGAGACAGAGATGAGCCGGGGAGGGACAGAAAGAGAGGGAGACACAGAATCCGAAGCAGGCTCCAGGCTCTGAGCTGTAAGCACAGAGCCCAACATGAAGCCCAAATCCATGAACCATGAGATTATGACCTGAGCCAATGTCAGACATTTAACTGACTGAGCCACCCAGGCACCCCTGTGCTAAATATGTTATATATGAGATCTCATTAATACTTTGTGGAGTGAATAATATTATGCCCACTTTACATATAAGAAACAAACAAACAAACAAGAGATGGGCTAATTCTCCCTAAACAAAGCAGTTTGTAAATGGCCAAATGCAAGTGTGCATGACTCCAAAGACCATTCTCTTTTTATCAAATCATGTTGGTTGTCCAATGGGTTAATTCCCACTGAGGTTTCACTTTATGGTTTTGATCTGAAAAGACCCAATCATTGACTACTAGAGTGTCAACTTAGCAGTACTTAAGAGCTATCCCCTACCCAAGAACATGTTTGTTTTCCTAACATCCAAAATATATAATTTTTAATAATGAAATATGATCTATCATAAGAAGTCAGCAGAAGATAGTTGTGGTTGGTGAGTTGATGGGTGGGTGATGAAACAGAAATAAACTCATTTTGCCTTTACTCATTACAAATAGTCCAGAGAAGAAACTATCTATAAAGCTAAAATATGAATATACATATATACATAAATATAAGTATAAATATAAACATAAATATAAATATGTTTTAAATATAAACAGAAAGCAGCCAGAATAGAAATATTTGCAGTGCAGAAAATGCCAAATGTGATAAGCCAGACTTTTTTTCTTTTTTTCTGGAGTGCACTTTGTTAAATATTGACCATAACAGCACTGCTTCAAAATACTAAAATGCATGACTTTCCTAGCCTCAAAAGAAGCCCCATACAAACATAAAACCAAACACAATGGACACTATGAAGAAATGTTTTAAAAATTAAAACACTCGTCAATAAACAGTGTTGGGAACTGGACATATATATGCAAAAGAATAAAACCAGGCCACAGCATACACAAAAATAAATTCAAAATGGATCAAAGTTCCACATGTGAGACCTGAAATCATAAAAATACTAGAAAGAATCCAAGTAGTAATTTCTTTGAGATCGGCCATAGCAACATTTTTTTAAATATGTCTTCTGAAGCCAGGGAAACAATAGAAAAAACAAACTATTGGGACTACATCAAAATAAAAAGCCTCTGCACAGAAGGAATCTATCAATAAAAATTAAAGTCAACCTACTTAATAAGAGAAGATATGTTCAAATGACATATCTAATAAAGGGTTAGTATCCAAAATATATAAAGAACATATACATCTCAATACAAAAAAAAACCAAAAAAAACAAAACTAAGCAGAAAACATGAATAGACAGTTCCCCAAAGAAGACGTTCACATGGCCAACAGACACAAAAAAAAAACATGCTGAACATCACCCAGCATCAAGGAAATACAAATCAAAAACATAATGAGATATCACTTCACACCTATCAGAATGGCTATAATCAAAAGCACAGGAAGCAGCAAATGTTGGCGAGGATGTGGAGAAAAAAGAATCTTCATGCACTGTTGGTAGGAATGCAAACTGGTACAGCCACTATGGAAAACAGTATGGAGTTTTCTCAAAAATTAAAAGTAGAAATACCATGTGACTCTGTAATTTCACTACTGATATTTACTAGGAACCCCTATGTTTATTGTGGCATTATTTACAATAGTCAAATTATGGAAAGTATTGAGATCATACAATGCACACTTTTAGATTACAATGCTATTAAACTTGAAATCAACCACAGGAAGAAGTCTGGAAAACCTCCAAAAATGTGGAGGTTAAAAACTACCCTACAGAAGAATGACTGGGCAAACCAGGCAATTAGAGAGGAAATTAAAAAATATATGGAAACAAATGAAAATGAAAATCCAAACTCTCTGGGAAGCAGCATAGGCAGTCCTAAGAGGGAAGTTCATTGCAACCCAGGCCTATTTCAACAAACTAGAAAAAGCGCAAACTCAAAACCTAACAGAGCACCTAAGGAAATTAGAAAGGGAGCAGCAGGAGCACCCCAAACCCAGCAAAAGAAGAGAAATAATAAAGATCGGGGCAGAATTAAACATGATAGATTCCACAAAAACAATTAAACAGATCAATGAATCCAAGAGTTGGTTTTTTGGAAAAATAAACAAAATTGATAAACCTCTAGCTAGGCTCCTCAGAAAGAAAAGACAATATCATGAAGGAAAATGGATCTATTACAACAGATCCCTCAGAAATACAAAAACCATCAGCGATTACTATGAAAAATTATATACCAACAAACTGGACAATATAGAAGAAATGGACAAATTCCTAAATGCACATGCACTACCAAAATTCAAACGGGAAAAGATAGAAAATGTGAACAAACCCATAACCAGTGAAGAAATCAAATCAGTTATCAAAAATATCCCAATGAATAAAAGCCCAGGGCCAGATGGATTCCCAGGGGAATTCTACCAGACATTTAAAGCAGAGTTAACACTGATCCTTCTTAAGTTATTCCAAAAAATAGAAATGGAAGGAAAACTTCCAGACTCATTCTACAAAGCACATATCACTTTGATTCCTAAGCCAGACAGAAACCCAACAAAAATAGAGAACTACAGTCCAATATCCTTAATGAATACGGATGTAAAAATACTCAACAAAATACTAGCAAATCGAATTCAATAGCATATAAATCCATTATCTATTATGATCAAGCGGGATTCATTCCTGAGTTACAAGGCTGGCTCAATATTCGCAAATCCATCAATGTGATACATCACATTAACAAAAGAAAAGAAAAAAACATATGATTTTGTCAATAGATGCAGAAAAAGCATTTGACAAATTACAATATCCCTTCTTAATAAAAACCCTCGAGAAAGTCAAAATAGAAGGAACTTACTTAAAGATCAAAAAAGCCATTTTTAAAAACCCACAGCTAATGTTATCCTCAATGGGGAAAAACTGAGAGCTTTCCCCCTGAAATCAGGGACATGACAGGGATGTCCACTCTCACCACCGTTGTTTAACAGTGTTGGAAGTCCTAGCATCAACAATCAGACAACAAAAGGAAATAAAAGGCATCAGAATTGGCAAAGAAGAAGTCAAATTTTCACTTTTCACAGATGACATGATACTCTACATGGAAAACCTAATCGACTCCACCAGAAGCCTTCTAGAACTGATCAATGAATTCAGTAATGTTGCAGGGTACAAAATCAATGAACAGAAATTGGTTGCATTCCTATATACCAAAAATGAAGCAACAGAAAGAGAAATAAAAAACTGATCCCATTCACAATTGCATGAAAAACCATAAAATACCTAGGAATCAATCTAACCAAAGATGTAAAAGACCTGTGCAATGAAAACTATAGAGGACTTATGAAGGAAATTGAAGACACAAAGAAATGGAAAAAACATTCCATGCTCATGGATCGGAAGAATAAACATTGTCATTATTATCCAAAGCAATTTACACATTCAATGCAATCCCCATCAAACTTGCGCCAACATTCTTCTCAAAGCTAGAACAAACTATCTTAAAATTCATAT
This sequence comes from Suricata suricatta, assembly GCF_006229205.1. NCBI lineage: Eukaryota > Metazoa > Chordata > Mammalia > Carnivora > Herpestidae > Suricata > Suricata suricatta. The sequence continues at coordinate 83,614,385 of NC_043703.1, read as the reverse complement.
GGAACCACAAAAAAAAAAAAAAACCCTGAATAGCCAAAGTAATATTGAAGAAGAAAACCAAAACGGGAGGCATCACAATCCCAACTTTAGCCTCTACTACAAAGCTGTCATCATCAGGACAGTATGGTATTGACACAAAAACAGACCAATAGAATAGAATAGAGAACCCAGAAGTAGACCCACAAGTGTATGGCCAATTAATCTTTGACAAAACAGGAAAGAGTATCCAATGGAAAAAAGACATCCTCTTCAACAGGTGGTGTTGGGAGAGTTGGACAGCAACAGGTAGAAGAATGAAATTAGACCACTTTCTTACACCATTCACAAAAATAAATTCAAAATGGCTGAAGGACCTGACCGTGAGACAGGAAACCATTAAAACACTAGAGGAGAAAGCAGGAAGCAGCCTCCTTGACCTCAATCACAGGAATTTCTACTTGCCACATCCCCAAAGGCAAGGGAATCAAGAACAAAACTGAACTCTTGGGACCTCATCAAGATAAAATCTTCTGCAAGGTAAAGGAAACAATCAAAAAAACAATAGGCAACCAACAGAATGGGAAAAGATAGTGGCTAATGGCATATTAGATAAAGGGCTAGTATCCAAAATCTACAAGAAACTCACTAAACTACACACCCAAATAAACAAATAATCCAGTGAAGAAATGAGCAGAAGATCTGAACAGACACTTCTCCAAAAAGGACATCCAGATGGCCAACAGAAACATGAAATGATGCTCAGCATCACTCATCATCAGGGAAATACAAATCAAAACCACACTGAGATACCACCTCACGCCAGTCAGAGTGGCTAAAATGAACAAATCAAGAGATTATAGATGCTGGTGAGGGTGTGGAGAGACGGGCACCCTCCTACACTGTTGGTGGAAATATAAACTGGTACAGCCACTCTGGAAAACAGTGTGGAGGTTCCTTAAAAAATTATCCATAGAACTCCCCTATGACCCAGCAATAGCACTGCTAGGGATTTACCCAAAGGATACAGAAGTGCTGATGCATAGGAGCACATGTACCCCAATGTTCATAGCGGCACTTTCTACAATAGCCAAATCATGGAAAGATCCTAAATGTCCATCACCTGATGAATGAATAAAGAAGATGTGGTATATATACCCAATGGAGTACTACATGGCAATGAGAAAGAATGAAATCTGGCCATTTGTGGCAAAGTGAATGGACCTCGAGAGTGTCATGCTGAGTGAAATAAGTCAGGCAGAGAAGGACAGATACCATATGTTTGCACTCATAGGTCTAACAGGAGAAACCTACTAGAAGACCATAGGGTGGGGAAGGGGGAAAGAGAGTTGGGAGAGAAGGACACAAATCATGAGATACTATTGAATACTGAAAATGAACCAAGGGCTGAAGGGTGAGGGAGAGGGGGGAAGGGAGTGATGATCATGGCAGGGGGGCACTTGTGGGGTGAAGCACTGGGTGTTATATGGAAACCAATTTGACAATAAACTATTATTTTGAAAAAAGTAGATGAATGGATAAAGAAGATGTTGTACATAAATGTGATGGAATATTATTCAGCCATGAGAAAAGACACCTTGCCATTTGCAATGATGTGGATAGAGCTAGAGAGCATAATGGTAAGAGAAATAAGTCAGTCAGAGAGAGACAAGTACCATATGATTTCACTCATAAGTGGAATTTAAGAAACCAAACACATGAACAATGAAAAAAAGAGACAAATAAGAAAACAGACTCTTAACTATAGAGAACTGATGGTTATAAGAGGGGAGGTGGATGGGGGGATGGGTGAAATAGGTTATGAGGTTTAGGGAGTGTACTTGTTGTGATGAACACAAAGGGATGTACGGAAGTGTTGAATCACTAAGTTGCACACCTGACACTACTATAACACTAGATGTTAACTATACTAGAATTAAAAATTTTTTAAGTAATACAAAAGAAATAAATAGCTTAATTAATTAAGAATAAAAATAGAAATTGTGAAATACAACATCCCGTAGACAAATCTACCTGATAAGTAAAATCATAAAAAATTAAAAATAGAAATCATGGAATAAAATATGCCATAGACAAATCTACCTGATAAATAAATATAACTGTGTAGGCTACATCAGCCTACAAAACTTTTTAAAACAGACTCTCATTGGGTTTCAGAGGAGATGCTCCCTTAAAAATGACTTTGAATGCTCAAAATTTTGAATATGTGCAAAGGAATGTCTGGCAAGTGTAAATGAATTGAAAGTTGAAGTCATAATCCTAAAACTGGATGAAAAGTTACCAGGAAGTTGTAACAGTGGCTGTCCAGGGAAGAAATAATAATTATAGGATACATGATTAAAAGGTACTACATTTCACTTAGGACATTTTAAATCTATCATGTATGTTTATTACTTATAAAAATAAATCTGTGTATTCCTCAAAGAATATTATCCTCATAAGCCAGTGCTTCTCAGGCATTTCTGTGCATCATATATATCTGGAGTGCTCATTAAAATGCAGATTGCTAGGCTTGCTAATATGCAATTTTTATTCAGTAGACCTGGGATGGAGCCTAGAATCTGCATTTTTTTGTAAAACATACATATGGCAGAGATTTACTCATGGGAGGCAGAGGTGCAGAGGCAGCTGAGTCTAAGAACTACCTCCCCTCTAATAAGGAGTCTGTCCTAAGGGAGGATTTGCACTGGGGATAAATCCAAGGAGGAGCCTACGTCTTCAATCACGTGAAAAGAATTCCCTTTTTCAGAGATATTCATCAGACCAGTGGAAACCATGTTAAGAACAATTAAATGTTTATTAATTTTTTGAGGAGGGGAGGGGTATAAAGAGAGGAGGACAGAGGTTCTGAAGCGACTTTCACACTCGTACTGACAGTAGTGAGCCCAAGGCAGGGCTCAAACTCTGGAACCCTGAGGTCATGACCTGAGCTGAAGTCAGAACTTAACTGACTGACCCAGGCACCCCTGTGGGGTTTTTTTTTATTTTTTATTTTTTTGCCTGTGAGTGATTTACTTATATTTTGGTTTTTTTTAATAGTTTATTGTCAAATTGGTTTCCATACAACACCCAGTGCTCTTCCCCTTAAGTGCCCTCCTCCATCACCAGCATCTCTTTCCCCCCCTCCCCCTTCCCCTTCAACTTTCAGTTCATTTTCAGCATTCAATAGTCTCTCAAGTTTTGCATCTCTCTCTCCCCAACTCTCTTTCCCTCTTCCCCTCCCCCTGCTCCTCCATTAGGTTTCTCCTGTTCTCCTGTTAGACCTATGAGTGCAAACATATGGTTTCTGTCCTTCTCTGCCTGACGTATTTCGCTTAGCATGACACCTTCAAGGTCCATCCACTTTCCTACAAATGGCCATATTTCATTCTTTCTCATTGCTATGTAGTACTCCATTGTATATATATACCACATCTTCTTTATTCATTCATCAGGTGACCATCATTTAGGCTCCTTCCATGTTTTGGCTATTGTTGACATTGCTGCTATGAACATTGGGGTACATGTGCTCCTACGCATCAGCATTTCTGTATCAATTCAATACCCCAAGCAAATCCTGGCATATAGTAAATCCTAAATTGTTGGTCTGCAACTTTAGATGCACATTGGAATCTCCTGGGGGGATGTAAAACCATGGATGCCTGAGTCCATCCCTGAGAGATTCTGATTTAATTAGTCCACCACTCTCCTAAAGAACACGTTGAGAACACCAAGTGCTCCAAAGTCTGAGGTTCAGAATAAAGGTAGTGGTGAAGTTTCACAGCTGTGTTGTACTAAGCGATGGAGCTCCTAGATGATGAAGTTCCTCCTTTTGGATTTATGTTCCACATTTCCAGTCAGGCCCAGCTAATTCAAGAATGAAAGGTTTTTAAACAAGTGAAGAATCATATGAAGCTTATCCATTTTAAGCTCAGTTCAATGCAGACATCCCTCCATTGGTTCATTTGTTATAAAATCATTAAGTGTGAACCTGCTAGGTGCCAGGATTGAAGATGCAACAGTGAATAAGACAGACATGGCTTCTGCTAAAGAAGCACCCTTAACTAGCTGTCATGTGAGCTCCTCCTGAGTCCTTTGCAACCTGGGGAACTCACTCACTCAATGTGAATATGAATTCCATGTCAGAGACTGTCCCAAATGCTTTGCATATACTATCTAATACAACCTGCAATTTGTACTGATAGATGTGTCTCTAATTAGCACCTTAGGTACTCACACTTAAAGCTATACCTGCTCAGGACCTACCCAGATGTAGGCAGCCAGCAGGGCTAGAAACAAGATATAAATCCAAGTCCACCTGACTTCAAAACTCATGTTCTCAGCACCCATGTTTGGAATCTCTCAGAAATTTGAAACCTTGCGCTGATCTACACTTAACTGCCAAGAAAATGCGAACTGTTGCTTCTGGTTCTCTCTAAAAGAACATCAAGCTGGTTCACATATCATGATGAGCACTGAGTCATGTATAGAACTGTCAAATCATTATATGGTTGTTGTATATAACACTGTATGTGAATTATACTGGAATTAAAATTTAAAAATTAAAAAGACTACAAATCAAAAAAGTAAAACAAAATCGAGCAGACCCTCTGAGATGATACATTTTCAGATATTGGAATCTAACTGCATCTAAGTTCACTTTATTTTTTTCACTCCAGATGTCAACTATCCTGGTCATTTGTCCCTAGACTTGTGCTCATTGTGGCCAGTGACCTTCTTAAATTCTGTCACTGGGGACTGTGCCCATCGCCATCATGCCTGTTGGTTTCCTGAAGTTCTTATCTCGTGCTTTCAAATTTATTCACAACACCTTTGTATAAGGTACCATTCTCTTCCAGGGGTTGGTGAAATAAGGTAAGATTGTCCAGCAAGTAGATGACAGGGAAAGATATCAAGGCAAGTCTGCCTCCATGTGTGACATGATGGAGGAGACAGCCAGGAGTGACCTCTGGTTCTCACTGAATCAAAGGAACCCTGGAATGGATTTTTTAATGGATCTACAAACCAAGTTATATCATTTAATGCAACATTATGCAAAAAACCACAAAAACTTATTAAGGAAAGCAAGGAGATAATTGTCACAAAATTAAAGTAGTCTTTAAAAAGGAGACCGGAGAGGGATGCCAAGAGAGCTTCTGAAATAGTAACAAGGATACTGGAGTTTGCTGGTAGCTACATGGTGTTTGCTTTAGAATCATCCTTACATTTTTTTTTTTTGCATTTTTCTGGTTGTGTGCTCTATTTCACAGAAAAAAAGGACTTCCTTTGATTTTTGGTAAAGAATAATTATAACTATTATTAATGGCACCTTTTAAAATAAGTGGCATATTTATTTCCATCTTTTAGAAGGAAATGAAAGATGATAGTTCAGGAGCGCCTGAGTGGCCCAGTTGGTTAGGTATCCAACTCCCACTCTGGTCATGATCTCACGGTTTGTGGGTTCGAGCCCTATGTCAGGCTCTGTGCTGATAGCTTGGATTCTGGCTGTCTTCCTCTCTCTCTGCCTCTCTCGACTTGAAATCTCTCTCTCTCAAAAATAAATAAACATTAAAGTAAAAAAGAAGATAGATCATATCTGTGACTCCAAAACCTGCAAATAAACTAAATAGAATTTACCAAAATTTATATGTTCAAATTAAAGTTGTGTTATAAGTACATGTAAGGAGAAACATTCATCTTTTTTCACCTTATTCATGTCATGAAAGGGTAATTTTCTTTTTTTACTACAAACCACACCAATAATAATGATGGTGCTATAATGACAGCTCCCATAACTGATAGGCCAGTAAGCTGGAATCTTTAGTTGAGTCTTTTGCAAGCATCCTAGCTCTCAAAGGGGTGATTTTAATGAGGAGTTTGACAAGCCCCAACCCTGTTGTAAAGAGAAGAGCACACAGAAAGGTCAAGTCTAAGGCAACCCCCTAAAACAAGTACATAACATCAGCTTATCAATTAAACTAAGCAAAACATTTAGCAAATCAGAAAGAATGTTTTGGGTAAATAGTTATTTTCCGGGGGCTCAAATGATAGGCATCACTTCATGAATTCCATAGTATCAACTCAAGAACAGGATCAGGAAAAATAAAATAACATGATTTCAAAAATAACATGATTCATATTATTTTCCTATCTCTTGAAGAATGAGAGTGTGCTTTATTTTTGTTGTTGTTGTTGTTGTTGTTTTTCTTTTAGAGAAAGAGACAGCATGAGCAGGGGAGGGGCAGAGAGAGAGGGAGACACAGAATCCAAAGACAGGCTCCAGACTCTGAGCTAGCTGTCAGCGCAGAGCCCAATGCGGGGCTCGAATCCACAAACCGTGAGATCATGACCTGAGCCAAAGTTGGACACTTAATCCATGCACCCCTAGCGTGTGCTTTTAACAGCATGAATAGCCTCAGCAAAAATAAATGATTACTTTTCCAAGTTATTTGAAAACTGTTCTTAAACATACCTACATTTGCAAGTTAATGTTTTCTACAAATTTTGGCACTTTCCAGAACACGGCCTGTACATCGGAGCTTTAGCCTATGATACAAAAGACCAAAGCCAGGGCTTGAATATTTTGTAAAAGTAGGATGTAGGTATGTGCTGATTTACAGACGTGATTGGCCATTTGAAACTGTCTGGTTCCAGATTGTTTAGGATTTTATTCATATCTAGAATACAAGCAAGTACACACATACACATACACACACAAAAGACACACCTATGTGATAACTGGCGCCTCAACCAGAAACCCACACATTAAATTTAGAGAGCATCAGCCGCTAATAATAACAAACCTACAGGCAGAGTTCTGTGTGATAAGACATCTGTGGACAATTTATACACCCTAATGGATAACCTCAACAGGCTTAGAAAAGTATGTATTCTAAATTCCAATGTTAACCTGAAGCATAATATTTTAATGCTATTTAATGGTATCACATAAGGGTGTATGTGGAATACACTGTAATTTGCCTAACAAAATATGCATTGTGTAAAGAAACAATAAAACCATTGTACCAATATCTTAATCTTTTCAAGTACATAACTACAAGGGAAAATATTACAAGGTGCAAATCGCAATTACATTTCACTGGGAACATACACTAATAAATAAACGCATTTGCAGGGAGTGCTGAGGGCCATCGTTCTAGGATTAAGTAACATTGATGGGCTGTAACCTCTTAGCATTCATTTCTCTCCCTCACCCATATGGAGAGTTTTATATTTTTTTAGAGATGGCCTTGATGAAACATATTTCATCTTCCTTTATCAGTTGAGAACGTTGTTGTTTTTGGTCTGGAAGCAATTTGCAATGCACAGTTCGGTCTGCCTGCACTGGGTCCTGCTGCTGGAATCCTGAAAATGAGCCTAGGAGAAGCCCTCAAGGAAGTAGACAGACCTCCATGAGCTAGCTTTGAACTTGTCAGCCTAACTGCAAGAGAACTTCATTTTTTTTTCCGCCTGAGTTGCCGGCTTGTGTTTGATTTGAGCTTAGTGTGACCAGAAACGTGGCTATCTTCTCCTCCCTGGTCCTCTGCCTTTGGCATAAAAAAACTACTTCGTTAACCTTCTGCTTTTCAGGAGCAACAAAATACAATATAAGCTTTCCCGTTTTGCAGAGGCTTGAAATAATAATAGTATCAATGAGTCAGGCTGGCTCTCTATTGATTGATGGCCTTACTTACAGAAGAAAATGAGTGGATGTGGTGCAAAGCACTTTATTAATCATTTTTAAATTCCAAGTTTCTGAATGGCACTCTTTCATTATCCTTCTAAGTGAAATCAACCAAAGTACTTTATTTGCCTATATATCTTAAAATTAAAAAAAATTAATACCGTACATTCATCTCAGATGATTCTTCAGTGGTTAAAAAAAAAATGGCATGCTGGATTTATTTCCATTAATGAGCCCAGCCATTAACAAACCATAGAAGCTAGATTTCTACTCAGAGCTAGTGACTTATGGCCAGATGATAACCAACAAGACCCTCTGTCTACAATCAATCAATCAATCAACCAACCAACTAATCAATCAAAGCTTTTATTAAATAATTGTGATGGCTTTAATGAGACTCTAAACTCAGAAAAAAAAAAACTTGTGGAATGTCTGAGCTGTAGGGCTTTAAAGATATTTGCAGAGCAAAGGTAAATGTGGCTGTTGACTCCTTCAATGCCGGTTCAATGTCGGGGTATTTAAAACAAATGCATTACTACAGAGCTTTATTGTGAGTCATTAGAACTCATCAGCTTAGATTTAGGAAAAAGTACTGAGAGCAGGAGGATCCTCATATTCTTACAGAAACACAAGCATCAACCACAGAGGGGAAAAGAAAATTCAGTTGCATAACTGGTGAATTCACTGGAATGGACTGTTTATAGGTTTCTGAGAGTGGCTACAGAATAATAATTAGCCTTTCGATATCGGATGCTCCCAAGTGCATGGCATGTATTAATCTAGAAATGAATTATAGAGGAAGAATTAAATAAGATGCAGAATATAGAGGAACTACGTTTAAAGTAAACAAGTAAACCTACACTGAATGCTCCCCACCTATATTCTCTGCACTAGTGAGAAAAAATAACAACTCCAAGAGAGAGGAGGTGAAAATTACAAAAAGCAAAAATTAAAATGGAAACAAAAAAAATGTTTGCCAAGGGGAAACACACTCCAGATAAAAATAAACAAAATTCTCTTTGCATTTATGTACTCATAATTTTTCCGCTGGGTACATTTGCACAGTTGGAATTGGAGAAAAAAAAAAAAAAAAGCAAATTTCCCACTAGCACATTTGTTAGAAGAGGAAAAAGGGAAAAAAGCCCCGTAGGTCAAGTCTCACGGAGAGAATGCCAAATGTCTTTGTGTCCAGTTATTTATGGTTTCAGATAATTGTACAGAAAATATCAAATTTGCATAGTGTGATTATTGCTGATTATTTATCTAGCAGTCAAAATGTTTCAGTGGTTCCTAGGATGACAGATTGACAAGTCCTTAAAACTCATTCATTTTATGAAATTTGCATGTAATTAGGCAATAATGAAGGGATGTTTGTGGACAGAGGATTATACTACAATATGCTGGAAGCAATTCAAATGCTTGACAAAGTGTTAACATTATCTTCAGACTCAACCAAGCTTTAAATGCTTGGTTCAAAATCACTAAATGTATGAATCGGGTGAAAAGATTTAGAAAATTTTCAATGGAGTAACATGCATTTTTTTTCACTTTTTAAAGCACATCCACTCACTAGACTTAACTATATTTGGGTGTATTGTTGCACTGAAATTAGTCAGTCATGGTCTAGAATATGAGAGCAAAAGCAGGGACAGACACAATATGTAACGTGAAAAGAGCGATCCGGAAGTTCCCTCAATCCTGCACATGAAAGGCAGGTCATCCCCTTTCAGGGTATGTGACCTTGGCCAGGTTACTTTTGCACCTCAGAACCATAGATACTGTACTGTGTAGGCTTGTGATAATAATCTATTTCCTCAAGCCTGAGAAACACATTTTTTGCATGCACTTATGATGACTTTTAAAATCTGCAGCTTTCTGAGATCGCTATGGAGGTTTTCATATAATGTAATGATGTCTCTTTTGTCCCCAGAAAAAAAGTTGCACATTTCAATTTATGGAATCTTAGACTTAAAAAATACATATAGTATTTGTAAAAGGAAGAGCATGAAGCCAGGTATAAAGTTCATCCTTAAAAAATGATACCTGTTATTCTGCGGTCTTCTTCTTGCTGAAATTCTACACCATTGCTTCTCCAAGATTGAGACGGACGTTATAAAATCTGCATTTGAAAGTTACAGATTGTCTCTGATCTTCACACAGAACCATCTTTTCAAGTAATTGATGTGTATTATGTAAAATGCTTTCTTTCAAAACCAGACTACCTGAAGTATTGGGTTATTATAGTAATTTAAATCAATGAAAATCTTAACAAAGGTTTATAGAGAGTTAGAAGAGGAATAAAAGTTATTTCTTTTGACTGCCAGATCCATAGTTTATAACTTGATCTCAGAAAAGTGCTCATTACTTTGTGATTTTACTCAGGACTTTAAAGGGTTGTTGGGTAGTGGGGGGGAGGGGAAGGCAACCACATTTTGACTCAAAATAGTAAATGAAATCTCTAGGCCCAGGTTGTCGAAGGCCTTGACTGCCATTCCAAAAGATACAGACCTCAGTCACTGAACAATGAGAGACCTTTCAGATGGCTTCCACCAGGAAATTCATCCCATCAACCACACGGGCCACAAACTTTCAAAATTCAAGAGTATCTCAAAAACCATTGAGATATGAATCTCTACATCTCTTGCTGTGACTCTTAGTGAGTGGAGGTAAATTGTATGCATTTTACAGCAATGTTGAAATCTTATCAAAATATTAAATGAATTAGGAAATAGAAATCTTAGCCATAGGCTCATAGAGTCCTTCTACTGAGAAGGTTAAATTCAAGGTTGGTTGTCATGGCAAACTAATAACCCCACTCCTCAATATCATATGCTTATCATCATACAATCCAAAGTAGCCCATAGTAGAGCTTTGCTCCATGCAGATCCTCATGACTCCATAATCCCTATGTCCTCTGAATTGTCCCCAGAGCCAGAGCAACCAGTCATTGTGAAGGACAGAGAAAGAGCCACAAGATGGGGTTGGAAGTGTTTATAAAGTGGAGGCCTGGCAATGGAACATAGCATTTCCAGCCATGTTCCATGGACTGGAATCCAGGCATTCCTAGTGAGGGGTCATCTAAATGTGGGCCCAGCAATGAAAGGACATGGGCTTTGGTGAACATGGCTTTGTCTCTGCCATAATATGTCCAGATACTGCATAATAATGTCTGGCTGACCATTGATTGATCATTCTGCCAATTGATCCCTATCTCTTTGAAGCAAATTCCTGAAAAGACTCACATCTAGTGTCTCTCTCCCCATTTTCTCTTGAATTTGTTCCAGTTAAGAGTTTGCCTCAGCACCCATATAAGTGCTTTTGTCAAGACCATTAGTGACATCTACACTAAAAACTTCAATTTTTATACCATAGGATTTCACTCATCAGTGGAAGCTAAAAAACAAAACAAATGAATAAACAAAAAGCAGAGACAGACATGTAAATACAGAGGACTAACTGGTGGTGGCCAGAAGAAAGAAGGTGGAGGGATGGATAAAATGGGTCAAGGAGAGGGGGAGGTCCAGGCATCCAGTTACGGAAGGAATAAGTCACAGGAATAAAAGGCACAGCACAAGGGCTATAGTCAATGATACTATAATAGTGTTGTGTGGTGACATGTGTTAGCTACACGTGTGGTGAACACAGGGTAACATGTTCAGAAGTTTAATCATTACATTGTACACCTGAAAGTAACATCAGATTGTGTGTCAACTATAGTTAAATAAAAATTTTATTAATTCAGTTGTTATTTCTCAGTCCCCATCAAACTAGACCTGCTAGCAGAATCTAGGGCAATTATTTGTCCTGCTCTAAAATCTTAACTTTCCTTTTATTTTAGAGCCCAGATCTCCTTGCTTTGCTTCTGTCTTGCTGACTGCTTCTTCTGAACTTTCTTTTCTGATTCCTCATCATTTCTCTAACCTTTAAATGTGAGGGTGTCTTCCTTCCTGCAGATATCTCCACTAAACTCCAAATACATATATCCCACAGTCTGGTTGGGTTTCCCATTTGCATTTTTTTCATTCTTTTTTATTTAGAGAGAGAGAGAGAGAGAGAGAGAGAGAGAGAGAGAGAGAGAGAGAGAATGAGTGGGAAGAGGGGCAGAGAGAGAGAGAGAAAGAGAAAGAATCTCAAATAGGCTCCACACTGTCAATGAGGAGCCCAACACAGGGCTCAATCCCACAACCCTGAGACATGACCTGAGCTGAAATCAAAAGTTAGATGCTAAGCCCACTGAACCAACCAGGGACCTCTCCTCACCCACTTGCATTTATAAGACACCTGCCAAACTTAATATATTCCAAGCTGAACCCCATTTTATTTTTTTCAACCTTGTCCTCCATCAGTGACAAGACCATCTTTCCACCTTTAAAGACCCCAAAAACCTGATTCTTCTTTCTTTTAGTCTCATAAGGTGTCTGTCCATTCTTTAGCCTCTACTTTCACACTACATCCAGAATCTGACCAGTTCTCCCCATCCCTGCTCATTCTTGCCATCATCACCTCTCTCTGGGATGACTTTAGTAGCTTCCTGACTGCCCTTCCAACTCCTGTCCTTTCCCACAGTGACCCAGTTGACTCTGTACAACCTTGGCAGCTATGCCACTCATTCACTTAACACCTCCAATTATTTTCTGTCATCCTCCATTCAAAGGCCAACGTTCTTAGTGAGACTTATATATGGCACCCAATTCCCAGTCTGACCATACTGGCTTCTCCCTTCCCCATTTATCCTTCTCTTCCAGTCACACTGGCCTCCAAATTCCTCCTCAAACATTTCAGGGATTTCTCTCTTTCTTCCTAGTACTTAGTACTTTCTGTTTTCTCTGTCTAAATCATCTTCCCCAAAATATCTTTATGGTTCATTCTGTCACTCCGTAGGTCCATTCAGTGAGTGTTACATTGCAAAATACTACCTCCCTCCATCTCAGCACTCTTGATCCCCCCTTCTTACTTTTTTCTTTAGTCATATCACCATCACATTTTTTATACAATTAATTGGCTTATTTTGTTTTGTCTGTTTTCTCCAGGCATCTGTTTTAGAATGCTGTTCTGAATCCCCAGCACCTAGAAGAATGCCTGGCATATAACCAACACTTAAGAAATGGTTGTTGAATGAGTGAATGAATGAATTTCTCCAGTCACCTTCCAGACCATTTTGGAAAAGAAATGCAAAAGAACTTGTCCATCAATTAAGACATTTCTAGAGAAAAAGAATATTCTAAAAGCACAGATAGTGCTACTGGATCTTCCCAGCAATGAAAATGTCAGAGTACAGGATACTAAAAGTATACATCAAGAATTGATATATGACCAAGTATATAAATGGGACTTGGTTAAAGGTTCAACACATGAATGTTGGGGATGCAATTCTATCCCTAACAGCTATGTCCCAATAAAGGTTTATTTTCAAAAACACAATCCCAGACTTTAGCTTCTACTACAAAGCTGTCATCATCAAGACAGTATGGTATTGGCACAAAAACAGACACATGAACCAATGGAATAGAATAGAGAACCCAGAACTGGCCCCACAAGTATATGGCCAATTAATCTTTGACAAAGCAGGAAAGCATGGAAAAAAGATAGCCTTTTCAACAGTTGAAGTGGTGGTGTTGGGAAAGCTGGACAACAACATGTAGAAAAATGAAATTAGACCACTTTCTGACACCATTCACAAAAATAAACTCAAAATGGATAAAGGATCTGAATGTGAGACAGCAAACCATAAAAACCTTTGAGGGAAAAGCAGGAAATAGCCTCCTAGACCTCAATCGCACCAATTTCTTACTTGACACATCCCCAGAGGCAAGGGAATCAAGAACAAAACTGAACTACTGGGACCTCATCAAGATAAAAAGCTTCTGCAAGGCAAAGGAAACAATAAAAAAAAAAAACCCTAACAGGCAACTGACAGAATGGGAAAAGATAGTGGCAAATGGCATATCAGATAAAGGACTAGTATCCAAAATATACAAAGAACTCACTAAACTCCATACACAAAAAATGAATGATCCAGTGAAGAAATAAGTGGGCAGAAGACTTGAATAGACACTTCTCCAAAGAGGACATCCAGATGGCCAACAGACACATGAAACGATGCTCAGTGTCACTCATCATCAGGGAATTACAAATCAAAACCACACTGAGATAACGCCTCACACTGATCAGAGTCGCTAAAATGAACAAATCAAGAGACTATAGAAGCTGGCGAGGATGTGGAGAAACAGGTACCCTCCTACACTGTTGGTGGGAATATAAACTGGTACAGCCACTCTGGAAAACAGTGTGGAGGCTCCTCAAAAAACTATTGATAGAACTCCCCTATGACCCAACAATAGCACTCCTGGGGATCTACCCAAGGGTACAGAAGTCCTTGTGCATAGGAGCACATGTACCCCAATGTTCATAGCAGCACTTTCTACAATAGCCAAATCATGGAAAGAGCCTAAATGTCCATCAACTGATGAATGGATCAAGAAGATGTGGTATATATACACAATGGAGTACTATATGGCAATGAGGAAGAATGAAATCTGGCCATTTGTGGCAAAGTGGATGGACCTCGAGGGTGTCATGCTAAGTGAAATAAGTCAGGCAGAGAAGGATAGATACCATATGTTTGCATTCATAGGTCTAACAGGAGAGATCTGGCAGGGGACCATGGGGAGAGGAAGGGGGAAAGAAAGCAGGGGAGATTGAGGGACTCAGATCAAGGGAGACTACTGAATACTGAAAACGAAGGGGGGTTGGGGGGGTGATGGTCATGGTGGGGGGCACTTGTGCGGAGAAGCACTGCGTGTTACATTGAAACCAATTTGACAATAAACTATTAAAAAAAAACAAACAGACAGAGATCTGGATTTGGTCCACAAGCCATAGGTTGCTATCCTTGGATCTAAAAGGATGTTACATATACCTTATCTATGAATGTGATATTTAATTATTTATAAAGCACAATATGGATCAGTATATGCCATGATCACAGCTGTAAATGTATATGTATATGCATTGGCATCCAGTCCGGGGACATTTACTTTGGTTTATTGTATTTATTACCAATGGAGCTGTTGGTAATAACAGAAAAAAGATGGCGGAAAAGACAAGAGTAGGCAATACAGGAAGAAAATACTGACAACAGAAGCAAACATTTATCCTGTGGCTCCTGGAAACCAGTTGCTCTGCGGAGAGCTTCATGCAGCTCTCTCATCGACCCCTCACAGCACTTGGTGTGGTTTCTGCCATTTTACAGATGAGATGACTTAAGGCTGAGTCTCATACATCACCCAGGGTCCAATAGCTCATCTGAGACTATCAGAACCAGGTCCGTCTAATGCTAGAACCTAAAGTGTTAACCAATTCTGGTCTGAGGTTCCTGGATGATGTACAGTTTTTTAAACTAAGAAAATAAGTGGGCCACCTGGGCGGCTCAGTCAAGTAAGCTTTGAACTTCGCCTCAGGTCATGATTTCTCCATCTGTGGGTTCGAACCCTGTGTTGGGCTCCATGCTAGCAGCTGGAGCCTGGAACCTGCTTCAGATTCTGTGTCTCTGTTTCTCTCTGTCTCTTCCTGTTCTCTCTCTCTTTCAAAAATAATTTTAAAAATTTTAAAAATAAAGTAAGAGAATAAGTTTAATGAATTATACTTATTTGCAAATAGTATATGTCAAATGCAAATTACGTAAGAACCTCGTGAAGTTATAAACACAGTAGGAAGGCCTTGCTTTGAAAGATGGAACTATATGAAACTCACTTTGTTGTAAGTCAACATTGACCAACTATGGGCAATTTCATATGGAACACCGTGCTTTGCACCCCAGAGTTAAGGTGGTGCCCTGTCTGGCCTTGGAGGACACTCAGGTGGGCCTACTTCAGGGGAGCTTGCCCAAGGTACACAACAAGGCCTGCCCCAGTCTGGAGGGCCTGAGTAAGCTGAACAAGCTATTACAAGATTTCCATTTACTGGGGTACAGCCGAGGAGGGTCTTCAAAAGTATTTTTCATCTTCTTTGCCAGCGATGTGCTTCATGTTTGGGTGCAAAATATAAATAGGCTGAAAAATATTTGTTTATTAGTTTAGAAAATTTAGAACATGTGTCAAATGCCAAATCGAATAGCTCCAAACACAGAAGCTCTTTATGCATTTGCTGACTGTACCCGGAGTTTGGGGATCAGCCCTGCCAGCCTTCTCCATGGCTCTGTCTCTCCAGTGAGTTTGAACTCTCAGGGAAAAGGGCTGTTCTCACTGTAAAATAATCCAATGGTCTCACCAGAATTTGGTTTTTGGCCTGCAGTCCGAGAGGTAAGAATTGGTGTCAAGTCTAATGGTCACTGGTTTGAATTCACCATGTGTCAACCACTGGAGAATTTATAGTCATCTCCAAACTACTAACCAGCAGAGACTCTTAACCAGGGACAGTATTAACAATGATTCCTAGTGGAAGCTCCAAGAAAAAAGTGTCTGAAAGCTTTGGATGTGGAGATAGCTAGTGGGTGTAGTCTGTTCCAGGTGCTCTGGGATTCGTCATGCTTACACACACTCCTTTTTGCCGATGTTCTTCCTGGTTCTGGAATGGATGTCTTATTCTGACTACAGGGATTTGGAAATAGGCAAAGATCACTGCATTGTGCTAGCATATAAATCCTCAGGAGGTATAGGAAACACCTCTTAACAGAACTGGAGCATGTCAGAGTTGAGTATTCCAGACAATTCCATGAGAAGACTATCACCTTGTGTGATGTTCAGGAGCCATGGGGCTTCTGGGAAACTTCTCCATCACAGGCCATTTTTCCAGTCCCTGAAAAAGAAAACACAATGTTTGATATCATCCCAAAACACACTATATGAATAATAAGCCTTCCGTCTATTATATCCTTCCTTACTTTAGGTCTCATGGAAGGCAGTAAGTTAAATAGCATGGCAGGTGATTCTGAGAGGGTAACTCGGGATGCCACAGGCCAACTTCTTTGCAGAACTAGACACCCAGTGTGTCCCATGCCCAACATGGGCAAGGATGAGTGGTGTTTGGGTTGATTGTTTTTAATTAATGCATAGAAGGGTAGTAGTCTCACACACACACAAAATTAGGCCAAGGCACTTTCCATTGTCACTAGGGCAAAGATGATGTTTTAATGTACTCTGGACACTCATTAGGGCCCAAGGTTGCCACTCCAACATATGTCAAGGTGGAGATGTGAGAATAGGAGGATTTTATTTGATGTCATCCTCCCTGTGATCCGATCACTTTGAAACTGAAAACTTACTCTGCCTGTCAAGGTCTATGCCCTCTAGCCTTTAATACTCTGACTCACATCTTTCTCCTTGGCTTTCTTTTTCCATTTAGGCTACTCATCCTTTTTACTTTCTACATTGAGTAAGACCGACTGAGCTTCCAGCATCTCCATGTACCCATCTTTATTTTCATGGAAATGGACGGGGGCATGGGAGGGAAACGTACGGCAAACTCCATTGTTCAATCTATTTTTTTTTAATTTTTTAATGTTTTATTGATTTTTCAGAGAGAGAGCATGAGCAGGGGAGGGGCAGAGAGAGAGAGAGACACAGAATTTGAAGACAGGCCCCAGGCTCTGAGCTAGCTGTCAGCACAGAGCCCAAAGCAGGGCTCAAAACCACGAACCGTGAGATCATGACCTGAGCCCAAGTCTGATGCTTAACTGACTGAGCCACTCAGGTACCCTGATTCGATCTATTCTTGAATCAAAACCCCTAGAGACAGTATTTTTTGGTCTACCTTGTATAGCAGCTCTTTGGGTGGAAGGGGGAGGTTCCCATGCCACCCAGGTGGTGGCAATTTGTTACAGCAATCCTGGGAAACAAATATACCCTGCAAGGACCCAATACTAATACTTTTTGGAGGTCAGTGTCCTTCAGTAATCTGTAATAAATAAGAGAAGAATCTAGCGTGATTTCTGATATAATATGGAACCAGCTTTCAATACAGAGGAATCACATCTGAGTAATTCATTCAACAAATATTTAGCCATTCAACAAATATTTATTGAATGTGTGCTCTTGCCAGGCTCTCTCATAAGTCCTGGAGATGAATCCTTTCCCTCGGGGATCTTATGTTCTAATCTTCCTAGAGCCCTTTGATGAGGTCAGGATGTGTTTACAAATCAACAAACAAAGCATAGCTAGTGGCCCCAAATGCAGTTCGACTGGAAAATGTCCTGCAAAAACTCTGTACAAGATAAATATTAAAATGGAGAATTTTTTGGTGTCAGAGAGCAGTGTCTGGTTATGGATTAGTAACCAGCTCAGAAAAAGGAACCAAAGAAGAGAAATGAAGAGATTCCTTCACTGAAAGAAAATACAAAATAGAAATCCTCAAAGTATAAATTCTGTAACCAAAATTATTTTTTTCTTTTTTCTTTTTGAAACTATTTGAAATGATGAGTGTATAGTGACATCTCCAAATTGCCGTTGTTGTCAAGCTGTTGCAAATAGTGAACTGCTAAATTGATAACAATAAAAGCTTAGGAATGAGTAGAAAAATGGCAGATGAACTTTAGATTGAGCAAGGCCAAGTTGGGGACTCTAAGGATTGCAGGGAATCAACCAAACTCTGGCTTCAGTGACTTTTTGTTACATTTCCTTTCTTATCATCCAGAAATGATTCCATCCTGTGGTCTGAAGTTTATGCCTCTTCCAGTTCACCCCTTTGCCTCTCAAAAATAATCCCCAAATGCAGGACATAATTAATAAGGTAGTTGAAAACAAAAAGAAGAAACGCAACTATACCATTCAACAATCTGGAGCAGCCAGATTAAACTTGCCTCTTCATGGCCAGAAAAGGGTCACTGAATAAAGGGCATAAAGACATGGAGTTCTGCTATATAAGGACAGAATAAATAAACAATTTTATATGCTAAAATATAAAATACATCTCCCAGGTTAGCAAAGGTTACACACACATAAAAGATGTGGATGGTCACCACTCATTAATCCATGAAATATCAGAATTAAAAGGCTCCCTTTGAAATGCATTTAATATGTGTGTCCTGTATATACATAGATACATAGCAGATGACTGGTATGTATTTATTGGGTGATTACTAACTGAAAAAAATACCACAATGTACGTAAAAGGCAAGCTGTTTAATCAAACAGGTAGGGAATTTAAGGAAAGTGTTAATCATAGAGGTGAAATAAATAGACCACAGAAATAGGCTCAAAGGGAGTTCCATTGAAGTTATTGCAGGATAAAGTTTTCTGGGGTGAAAGAAGTAAAAAGCCTGCAGAAGAAGGGGCAGAGAAAAGATACTACAACCCTAAAGTAGCTGATATTGTGAACAATTCACTCTAAACAAACAAACAAACCAGGAAGTTGAAGAGATGTGCATTCTTACCTGTATAAGATCTTTACTTTTTTTTTCTAAAAGTACTACTTTAAACTTTAAATTTTGACTTAATCTATTGTGCTTTCTTATGAATACAAAAAAATTTTTTAATAGACAATGTATATAGTGTCTCTAAGGGTATATAGTCTGTCTTCCATGTCTGTTCCCCAGCTATAGGATATGCACATTTATATACATACACACACTTCTATCTTCTTGACAGAAAAAAAAAACCCAATATTTTCTTCATACTGCTCTGTATCTTGCTTATTTTCACATGAAGACATTTAGGTATGCACTTGTGCATAAAGAATCTCCTCATTCTTTTTGAAAGCTCTAGAATATTTCATGGTATAGATACAACATAGTATGTTCAACAAGACCCTACTTCTGACCATTAGGTTATGCTGTACTCTTCTTTTTTTACAAAATTGTAATGAATGGATGCTCCTGTATATCTGTAGGATAAATATGCCTTAAAGTGGAATCACTGAGTTAAAAAAAAGTGTGCATTTTTAAATATTATCAATGGTCCCACATTGCCTTTCCTGATGATATAATAAGATATATCAATGTGATGTCATATAAAATTCCTCTGTTTCTAAGCCACATTTTCCCACTCAGCCTAGCATTAAATCCTGATGTATTCCTGTGAGGATGGAAATTCCTGATGCTATAAGCGCACTTTGCTATCTTTAGGCAAACCACCTTGACTCCGTAAGACACTATCCATTGCATTTGTAGATATTTGTCCACCTCATTAGCATCGACTGTGAACTCCTAAAGGGAGATGTCATTTCCCTTGACCTTGCTTTAGAACACTCCCAGCAGAGAGCCGGTCTGTGTGGTGCTTGAGAAAACTTATTTAATGTTGATGATAATGATAAATGGCATTTTAATTTACTGAAAGAGCAAATCAAGTTTCAGAAGTCTTAGAGTCTCCCTTAAAATAATATTCAACGACAACAGCCTACCTTTGCTACGCTTTTCGTGGGCAGCTAATATAAATGCTTTTAGTAGAACAGTTGTGTGTAAACAGCATTAATGTGGTATTAATTACATATTTTTGAAACCTTCCATTTTCACTGTTTCCTTAGTAAAGAAAGCAGGTTTGTGTTTGACAAAGTATATCATCCTCAATTTCCTCTGTGCTTTCTGAAGCACAAGGGTATAAAAAAACCCAAACTGCCTGTTAAAAATAAGAATGAATGAGTCCCCCAAAAATGATTTTTGGCTATCACGTGAGGAGCTGGTACATCACATGCAATTATTACGGCAGCCACAGATATCAAGATAATATTGTGTGAGATGGTTTTTGACACATAGACCAATAGTGGAAGCCTCTAAGTGAAATTTTATAGCAGATCCCAATAACTCATAGAATCATGAAAACATTTTCTCTAACATCTCATGGCTCCAGCCTGGGCTGCAGAGAAGGTTGGTTATGCATTTTGAGCCCTCCCCTTTGGAAGCTTGCCTCATGAAAGGCAATGCAGGTCACAGAATCACATGTGTCAGAAACACATATAACTGTTTGTAGAACAAACAACGGGGTTGAATTTGAGAAAAACTTAAAATTACAGGAATTACATGTGTTGAATTAAAAAAGTAGATGCCTGACTTGAGCAACCATTAGAAGAAACAAAATCAAATAAATGAATTTCATTTAATGTGTGGCTTATTAATGCTCCCTGGGCCCAGGACACATACAGTAAGATCCCCTGCAACTGAGGTCTGTAGGTAGATTTCTTTATGCACCTTCTTCAAAGAGTCTAAACTGAACGAGAGATAAGCTCAATATGACTCAGAATATCTCTCAGAGAAGCAGAGAAGAGAGAGGTGGGGGAAAGCAGACATATGAGAGGAGTCACAATGGGGAAAAAGCAAAGGGAGATGAAAATGCAACCCTTAGGGGACAAAAAAAAAGAAAAGATATTACGGAAATGTCATAGGCTGTAGTGTAAATGGTGTAACATATGAATATTACAGGCTTTAAATTTTAAAAGATAATAGAATCATCCTAAATGCACATATACACAGATGAAATCCTAGATTCCATGGAACACTGTTAACAATTACATCAAAATTAAGATGGAAAGATTCATCATATTCAAAGAAAAGAACTAAAGCTTTGCAGAATGATCAATATATATATATTTTTTTACAAATCACCTTCATATCTGTTTTTTTCCTCTTAAGTGAAATTGAAAAAGTGGCTTGTGAGATGCATGAACTCCTGATAATGAACCTCAGATGACTTAAAAGAAAGGTTCTATGAGGAACAAGAGGTGGACTGTGGGTAGATTTCAATTGTCTTGCCAAGAGCCAGAGGGTATGACTCATCCAGCAACACTGGTGGTCAGTGGGGGTTCCAGGAGGAACATAACAGGGCGAGCTGAGGCAAGTTGAATGAAGAACTGCTTCCAAAGGTGTAAGGGAGACTGAGGTAAGGCAGTTAAGAAGAGGAAAGCTCCTTGGGGAGAAGGGGGGCACAGCAGGAAAGCAATCCTACTCCTGGGCATTGGGGGCAAAGGGAGAGCCAAGTAACAGGAATCTGACAGGAGGAGCCAGTGAAACACCAGCTGCTGTCAAATACAGCCTAGGAGAAGGGAGAAGAGGGTAGATGACCTGAAATCACTGTCTTCCTTCCCTGTGACCTCCTGCTAGTTCTTCCCACTTGCCCTGAGGGCAAGGGAGCCATGAGTACTAGGCCATACATGCCACTTCTGCAGGGCAAAGGGCAGGGTAGGGAAAGTGGAGAAGAATGGGACCATCACATGGAAAACTGCTAGCACAGTGGACAAACACTTGCTGAAATATGTTGCAGATCAAAGTTATTTGTCCCAGAATTGGTTGCATGGTTTCCAAACTAAGCGAAACTCCGTAATTGCAAATTACACATTTGAAGACCCTGTGTGGACTCTTTGTCCCTAGAGACCCCAGCCAAAGCTTCTGGATCCCATAGGTCACAAACTGCCAATCAGGAGGACAGTGTTCGCCCGGATTCCACTTCCTTGTGCTCCATGGAGCATTCAGCTCTATCCTGTTTCATGATTCCAGGTTAAACCTTCACCAGCCCTGTAATGTTTGGTAATATTTCCCCACAGGAAGATGGAGAGAAAGAGAGCAGATGAATACATAGAAATCTATTGTTTCTGTACTTTGGTGAAAAAGTCAACTTCGAGTTTAAGTCTTAATATTAGTGACTTATATTGATGGTTGAGAATCATCAAAAATTTTTTTAATGTTTTTTTTTATTTTTGAGAGAGAGAGAGAGCAAGGAGGGGAGTCTGAAACGGACTCCAGGCTCTGAGCTGTCCGCACAGAGCCCCACATGGAGCACTCAACTGTCAGAGCCACCTAGCACCCCAAACGAATAATTTTAATTTTGCAGCATTCAGAACTGAATATATTGATGATTTCCCAAAATTGCATAGTTAACTGCCAAGATTGGCATATGAACTTACTAAACTTGATTGAAAACTGAGCAGGTAAAATTTGCATATTGGCTTCTGCCTCTTCATGCTTATTGGCCTTATCATTGCTCACCTTGCCTTCTCTACCTGTTTTCTCTCCAATTTGCCCAAATGTTGGCTCTTCTTTTATCATTTGTAGCCCAAACATGGAACTAACTCATCATCATCACTGAGCACTCCTGGTGAAAGCTTTTCCCATATTTGGGCCCCTAGATATCATTGTACAGGTTGTCCACTGACAAATTGTGCACGGTGGTCCTGCTCCTCTTCCAGATTCTATAGATTCAAAGCCTTCATATTTCTGTGTTTCAAGTAAGATTCCTCCCCCTCCTTGATGTTGCCAAATTTACATCTCATTGCAGAAAACAGCAGCAGCCTAAAGCCAGCATACAATCTGGCTAAAATCCCTATCTGACTAAATGGTAGATTGCAATTATTTTACTTCTCTATGTATGCATTCCGCGGCAAATCAAGTGATCCTTTCAAAACTTGTTGTTCAGTTAGGAATAGCACATCAGAATGGCCTTTGCTTTGAGGTGCTAACCTTGCAAATGCAAACTTAACAAATAACAGCCAGAGAAGACTGTTCAAGTCTATTTAAGAAGTAAGGTGCAAGAGGAGGTACAGATTGTAAGCTTGACAGGAGATCAGAGAAAGGAGCTACTCGCTGGGATTCCTGGCCCTGGAGCTGACCCAGGCTCTGTGAAGAAAGCAAGGGTTGGGTTTGTTGGATGTCATAACAACCTTAAGGTTAGTCAATAAGCTAGAAAAAAGTTCTTCCAGTCCCTGACCCCTATTTATCCACAAGGGTCATCTTAGCATCTTTCTATTTTATCCATTCCAGATCCTAGCATAGTGCCTGACCCATAATAGGTTTTAAATAAAATCTTTTAAATCAATTCATCTCTGCTTCCTCACTAAGATACCTATTGTTTCATCACTAGAGGAATAATTCAGAGTCAAAGCATTAACTGGAGAATATAAGCCATATCGTTAAGCAATAAGAACTGAAAATATAGCCAATATTTTTTAAAGGACAGGAATGACTTGATTTAGTTGGAATTTTATTTAAGTAAACTTTGTAGGGGAGCCTGGGTGGCTCAGTCGATTGAGCATCCGGCTTTGGCTCAGGTCATGATCTCATAGTTCGTGGGTTCAAGCTCTGCATCGGGCTCTCTGCTGGCAGCTCAGAGCCTGGAGCCTGCTTCCAATTCTGTGTGTCCCTCTCTCTCTGCCTCTCCCCTGCTCATTATCTGTCTCTTTCTGTCTCTCAAAAATAAATAAATGTTAAAAAATTAAAAACAAAACAAAACAAAACAAAAAAAACCCTTGGTATTAAATTCTAATTTCTGAGTGGTGAAATGGTTTTGTTTTTGGTGTTCTTTATGGCTTGTTTTATTTGTTTTTTTTTCTTTTTCTTTCTCTTTTTCTTTTTTAAGTTGTTGCAGGTTGTCTATCCAGACCTCCAGCTGCCCTAAGCTTCATTCCCAAGGCCCATTATTCTGCAGATCTCTCTGAGCCACAGTTCTGGAATCTCCGGTCTGGGAAAAGGGACAGGAGGGTTGTGGGAGGGGATGCCAAGCTGAGGCACAGACTGGTGGGAAGAGTCTATGCCTCCCAGCCTCCTTAGGGGAGAAGGCTAAGTCACCCTGAGCACCGAGAGCAGGATTCCAGACACTCAATCCACCTGCGCTAAGCGGGATAAAGCTAGCTGTCCGTCCTCAAGGAATTTAGATACTAGAAAAGTAAATAGAAGTCAGAGAAACTGGGGAAGGTTTTGTGGAGCAAGTATGACCTAATTTTGGTAGGGGGATTATGAAGGATTTAGATAATTAGAAAGCAGGCAGGAAAGACTTTCTGCGCAAGGCAGAGCACACGCGGAGGCAGAAGAGCTGGCGTGCAAAGCGCATGTGAAGGACTGAGAGGAAGCCTGCCTGATGGAGCGGAGGCGGAGACGAGGGGCAGGAGTCTGACAAGAGACCACAGAACTGAATACATTTCTTTTTCATTTTTTGAAAAAAAAATAATGTTTATTTTTGAGAAAGAGAACGACAGAGGGTGACTGGGGAAAGGGCAGAGTGAGAGGGAGACCCAGAATCTGAAGCAGGCTCCAGGATTTGAGCTGTCAGCACAGAGCCCGACATGGGGCTCGAACTCACGAACTGTGAGATCATGACCTGAGCTGATGTGGGATGACTAACTGACTGAGCCCCCCAGGTGCTCCCTGAATAAATTTCTTAATGAACACACATCTCTTCATTAGTCCAGCCAAATGACTATAGAGTTCTTCTGGGCAATGCATCATAATCTTTTTCCTGCATGCCCATTAAATTAGTGAAAAATAAATAAATGTCCATTGTCCTTTTCGAAGTCATCATCATAAAGGGATACAGATAAAGATATTCCAAATATGTTACCATTGCTTAAAGCATTCTAAAATCCTTTTTTTCTGTGACCATACTCTTTCCAATGTTCTCAACCATGAGGCATGTCTTTCAGCTTTTGAAGATGGCCTGGTCTTGGTAAAAAGTTCAAGTCATTCATGGTCAAATGGAATATAGAACAGCTAAGCTGGATGGTATGTATTTGAAGCATCAGAAAGCAACACAAAATAATGTGAGAGTCCTTGTGTGGTGTGGACACTGCTTAGATATGTGTGGCATTGGAGTGCCTAGGTGGCTCCATCGGTTAACTGCCGGATCCTTGATTTCAGCTCAGGTCGTGATCTCGTGATACATGAGTTCGAACCCACATGAGGTTTTGTGCTGACAGTGTGGACCCTGTTTGGGATTCCCCCTCTCTCCTCTCTCTGCCCTTCCCCTGCTTGTGCTCCCTTTCTCTCCCTCAAAATAAATAATTAAAAACTTCATTTTGTAAAAAAAATGTGTGGCATTAGAGATACTCCTGGGGGCAGGCCATAAAAGGCAGTGAGGACTTATTCCCTCTGAGTAATGAAACCACCACACTGTGACCTCTCCTTACTGGCAACCTCTTAAATATGGAGGCTCCCATTATTTTGACAGCTTTGTATTTAAACTCACTTAATGAGAATAACAAATCCAAAATCTGGACCAGAAATATGTGTTCCTAAGTTCTAATTAGAAGACCAAGTGTGGGAAAACAGGCACACGCCTACCTTCAGATTTGCAAAACAAATGAGCAAGTCATGTTATGCACCTACATATTAGATACTTTGAGCTGAAAGAAATTTCTAATATAAAGTTTTCCATCTATAGTTCACACTATTTTAAGGTTTTCGGTAACTCATTCTTGTGTGGTTAAATGTCATTCTCACTGGAAGAGAGAATGTTTTTAATTTCACCTTTTTTTCCTGGACTTGGGAGGAGGATATAAAACACAATGGCAACTTTGTTGAATTACTTTTTTAAATTTTTCAGTCACTTTAAAAATATAATGTAGATTTTATGTTACCATTTGTTTGGTTCAAGTGGTGGTTGCATGTAAGTCTGTTATTTTCAGTCTTGTGTGTAGATTTGGAATATTTGGCAATTATAAATAAAGTTCCTAGATATCAGGTATTAGGAATATGTTTTAAATCATTAAGAAAAGGCACATGCACAATCACTTTGTATAAAACAGAAAAGGGAGTACCATATATTTTTCCCATAGCTAACACTTTATAAAATCAATTATAGAAAGACCAATCGACAGGAAAAGATAAATATATGAACTATCTGTTATGGGGATTCACCTAGTTACAAAATCCTCAGCCATTTATTCAGAGGAGCAACGAAAATGAAATCTGGTTATTTTTAAGAATAAACACAGGGGTTCTAATCCATGTTTCTGGATTTTTCCCGCCTTTAAGCTCCATCCAAGCAAATTCATGCTGCTTAATAAAATAATACCCAAATTCACTCCAGAGTACAAACGTGTTCTCTTAGATATTAAGAAGCTGCATTCAGAGGGTAGTTGAACCTGTTTGGATCCTGTCACTAGGAAACTGATTTCCTTATTTACCTACGCCAATATTTTTTCTAGTCATTTGTCATTTACATAACACTGAGCAACCAGTATGGGGAATGTCCTAAACAACAAAAAAGCCTCTATAACAATTTTTGACACAGGGGACTTCATGGAGAAGTCCGTAAATTCATCAGCGGCAGATTCATTGCCCTTTCTGTTTAGCTAGTCATTTCCTAGTGGAACGCTGCTGTTTTATTTGGCGAGCAGCAGCTACTGGAACAGGAGAGCAGTTGTATTCACGAAGCCAACTATTGGAAAGAATTTCCTTGCTTATTTTTCTCCTCTGTGTGTGTGTGTTTGTGCTTGTACATGTGTGTGTTTTTATTCAAGATCTTGGGTGCAAAAGCCCCCTGATTTGTTTGTGAGAAATTTGAAAACATGTCTGTACATCGTTTATCCTTATGATTTCTCTGTAGTCATCTTTCTTAAGTTCAGTTTCTGTAACTTACCAGATATTTTTGCAACTCTTTGATTAACTGCCCTCCTGCATCAAATGTGTGTTACCCCTGCTATTTTCAGCCTCAGCTCATCTCCACGGCCATATTCTTGAAGAAATTTTTCTAAAGTGATCATTTGTTCAAAGACAAAATTGGAAGGTGGGAGAAAGGAAATCTGATTATAATTAACAAAATTGCCCAACAAAGTGTCATGTATACTAAAACGTGTTAGGTTGTAGTCAGTTCTGAGAAAGAATAGTCTGTTTTCACATCTCACAACTTTTTCAGTTCATCTCACTGTGAGTCATAATAATAAAAAGACCAGCTAACGTTTCATTGATAGTGTGCCTTTTAACAGATCTATCTTGCAAGTAAACATTAACTTCTGGCCTTTGCAATCACTTTTTCTATCTATGCCTTTCATATCCTTGTCTCTTAAGGTTTATTTAATTATCTCTACAGAGAGAAAATGATTTTAATAAAAGGGAACAATTTCCTTTTTTGATATTTGATTCATTTTTCTCCTCCCGTTTGAGACAGACACAATATTTGGAGTCATCTGGTATATGAAGCCATCGCTCATAATTGTGGTCCCTTTTTAAGCGCATGTGGAGATTAGCATGCTTTGATTTATTTTGACAAGGGATGGTAAAGTTGTTTAAGAACAATAGTCTGCCAGAAATAGTTTAAGAGCCTTCAGCTACACTGGAAGAATAAACCATGTCAGGTGTTCCACAGGCTTGAAAGATGATCTCCAATCCCTTTTACTCTTGTTTATCCTAATGTTTTTGAATAATCCTTAAGATAATCAAGAAGTTATTAACTCTGCTATTTGAATACAGTGCATGAGAGTGATGTTCAAATATAATCTACTTTAAAAGAATTGCAAGGCAGAAAGTGACCTTGGTGTGCTTTTCATCCAAGTCAGAGAGCATTTCAACTCTGCCAGAATAGTTTAACCTCATACTTTTTTTTTTTTTTTTTTAGATCTCTAGGAAATAAAATTATTCACTTTCCCAGAGTAACCTACTCAAATGTGTCACACCTTCCCTCAGGGAGGCAAGAGGTCCAAATGAAACTTCCATACAAAAATTGAATGTTTTTCAGTGACCATCTCATTTATAATATCTGGAGATTAGTGTAGCTAGTTGGGAAACTGAGGATGGAGTCCGGTCATGCTGGTGTTTCATTTGCTAAATCTGTGCCTCCTCTATCACTCAGGTCAACACAATGCAACATTTCCAGACATGACACATCTACATGAGCAAGGCACTCCTAAGAAAATGGGCAGAAAGTTCATGCACAAACTATCCACATGAATTACTGACCCAGAAAGGGTGCCATTCATATGAATGCTTTGAGAGGTAACCTTCATATGATCATGGTCAGCAATGTGTAGGAAGGAAAAAGCAAACCAAGAGAAACTTAGTGGAGTTGGAAACACATAGCATCAAATGTTTGCATTTACCTATTGAAAACTTTCCAGAGTCACATCATAAAGAAAGCAATAATTTTCTGGACATGGCAATTGTTGAAGTTACATGAAGTCATTTGATTCTTTACTCCAACTGGTATAATTCAAGGATTTCTGACAAAAGGTGACAATTAATTCTCATGAAAGAAGTTAACAGAAAATATAAAATGTTATAAGCCAATGAGAGCACAAGGCTTCAATGTCAGTACTTTTTGGCCTGTTTAGTTGATTTATTCACTGAACAAATATGTAGCAGCCTCCTCATATTATATGCCAAGCACTGTTCTAGAAAACTGCAATGCATCAGTGAAGAAATACAAAAGTTTTCTGCATTCTGGACCTTAGATTACAGTTCTTGAGTTTTTTGCTAGAGAAATTTCAGGTGGAATTAAACCCAATATATTATTTGCTGTTTTGAAGGGACACATGCACCCCCAATGTTTATAACAGTACTGTCGACAATAGCCAAAGTATGGAAAGAACCCAAATATCCATTGATGGATGAATGGATAAAGAAGATGTGGTATATATGTATGTGTATATATGTACACAATGGAGTATTACTCAGCAATCAAAAAGAATGAAATCTTGCCATTTGCAACTACATGGATGGAACTAGAGGGTATCATGCTAAGCAAAATTAGAGAAAGACAAATATCATATGACTTCATTCATATGAGGACTTTAAGATACAAAACAGATTAACAAGGGAATGGAAGCAAAAATAATATAATAATAGGGAGGGGCACAAAAACATAGGGACTCTTAAATATGGAGAACAAACAGAAGGTTACTGGAGGGGTTGTGGGAGGGAGAATGGGCTAAATGGGTAAGGTGCATAAAGGAATCTACTCCTGAAATCATTGTTGCACTATATGCTAAGTAACATGGATGTAAATTTGAAAAGAGAACTAAATATTTTTTAAAAAGATTTAAAAAATCAATATATTTTGTCTGAATACACAATAATATTTTTAATGATACCCCCCTTTATACCTTTTGAGAAAGTACCATAGAGCTTTTCATGGAAGTCTAAGAATAGAAGAAAAGAATGAAAGAAGAAAGAAGAAGGGAAAAATCAGAAAAAGAAAGAAGAGGGGTATCTGGGTGGCTTAGTCGGTTGAGCAGCTGACTCTTGGTTTGGGCTCAGGTCATGATCTCACAGTTCGTGGGTTCAGCCCTGTTTTGGGCTCTGCACTGACAATGCAGGGCCTACTTAGGATTCTCTCTTTCTCCATCTCCCTTTGCCCTTCCCGTGCTCACTCTCTGTCTCTCAAAATAAATAAATAAACTTGAAAGAAAAGAAATAAAGAAAGAAAGAAAGGGAGGAAGGAAGGAAGGAAGAAAGGAAGAAGGAAGGAAGGAAGGAAGGAAGGAAGGAAGGAAGGAAGGAAGGAAGAAAGAAAGAAAGAAAGAAGACTTAATGAAGGATAAATGCAAGAATAACTTTATTTTAAAATATTTGTAACATTAAAAATGCATTCATCTAGGGGCACCTGGGCAGCTCAGTAGGTTAAGTGTCTGACTTCAGTTCAGGTCATGATCTCCTGGTTTGTGAGTTTGAGCTTTGTGTTGAGCTCTATACTGACAGCTCAGAGCCTGGAGCCTGTTTCAGATTGTGTGTCTCCCTCTCTCTGTCCTTTCCCTACTCATGCTCTGTCTGTCTTTCTCTCTCAAAAAAGAAATAAACATTAAAAATCATTTTTTAAGAAAAAAATACATTTGTCTATTGCTACACTTAGGATAAAATACTGAGCAAAAGATAACAGTCTTGGTCCTTATGGAGCTTACAATCTGGGGTCAAAACAGAAGTCCAACACATAAAAACCATGAATCTGGAAATCGAATTTGCAAACCATGCTCTTAAAGGCATATGCGAGGGGCTGGCCAGGAAAGACTTCCCTTCAGAAATGGCTTTTGCGCTAAGCTCTCAAGGATGAGAAGAAGAGAACATGACATGTTTTAAACAAAAGGAATAGCAGGTGAAAGGGTCCTGAGACAGATGGTAACGAGTTCCAATCACAGGGGGAAAGGGAGAGCTGTTGAAGTGCTAGGACAAAAGGAGGTAACGGACTCAAACAGAGGAGCTTTTTAACGATATCTACAGAAAATGAAAGTATTCCATGGCCGTATGATAGAAATGTGCACAGAAACTTTCATCTACATGGGAAAGGTTTTATTTTTTTGTTTCCCTACAACCTAAAATGTAGTGAACATTCTTGTTGACAGTCTGCGTGTTGATTTGGCATTTACCTTGGTGATACCCAGTTTCCTCTTACGGGTGTCGTAATTCTAGAGCACTGTGCAAGTGCTGACTGTCACCACCAGCCGTCTCTTGAAGCCGTCTCTCTGCCGTCTGTGTGACAGTGACGGGGACTTTAATTATACTGACAAAGTGAAATTTTAGTTCAAAAAATGATAATGGGTATGTGGCAATCCTGTGAACGTGTTACTTGCACATTAAAAAATGGGGAATTACAGCTTGAGAATGTGGTTGATCTTTCGGGGGGGGGGGCGGTTTGCTAGCGTAAGGAAACCAATTGGGTCCCTCCGGTGCTCTTCAAAGACTTGGAGTCAGAGAATAGAATAGGAAATGAAGTGAGGTTCAGTGACCCTTGCTGGCCCACACCACAGGAGCCCGTAAACACAGGATTTCCACTTTATTCTTGGCTTTCTTTGTGGTGGCCCTTGGCTGGCTCTTCACATGCAAGACTTCTTCACATATATACACATGATTGTGTGTAAACATGCAATGGCTTTACTTATTTTATACTTCTATGTCATTTTTAATTATTGCTGTAATGACTAGGGAACAGGGTACAGTTTTAGAAATGAATTTGAAATAGAGCCCAAACAAGTCATGCAATCTCCTTTGGGTTTTATTAGTGATAAAACTGTAAGTTCTTCACTCAGGTCTCTTTGCAGAATGATACAAAATACAGCTTTCAGCCTAGCCTATAATTTTCCATGTAATGGAGGTGATTTCTTGTCACATATCACAAGCTATACTCAAGGAAAGAGATTATGAGCCCAGCCATATCATGATGTCATACAAGAGCAGTGTGACCTTGTCACCTACATCCATTTTCATACCATTCTGGAAACTTCTTTACTAACACTGATAAAAGGTTTAAATGACATCTCATGCCTTTCCCTAGAATTATATGTATATGAACATATTATAAAACTGGGCTATAAACATATAAAAGCACGTCTAAAGAGTAAAATACCAATGATCAAGCATCATATTCCTATAAAGATATTTACAGTGCTTTTGTTTATAATTGCCAACTGTTGGAAGAACCAAGATGTCCTTCAGTAGATGAATGGATAAATAAACTTGGGTACATATGGATGATGGGATGCTATTCAGTTCTAAAAAGAAATGAACTATCAAGCCATGAAAAGACCTGGGGGAATTTAAATGCTCATTATTAAGTGAAAGAAGTCAACTTTATGAATTCTGGTAAAGGCAAAACTATGGAGATATAAAATGATGAGTGATTGCCAAAGATTAAGAAAGTCTGGGATGAATAGGCAAAGTATAGATTATTTTAGGACAGTGAGCTATTCTGTATCCTGTTATGGTGGACATATGTCATTAGACATCTGTCAAAACCCATGGATTGTAGAACACCAAGAGTAAACCATAATATAAACTACAGACTTTTGGCACTTATGGTGTGCTGATGTAGGTTCATCAATTGTGATAAATATACCTCTATGGCATGGGATGTTATAGTGCAGGGTGGGGGTTTACATGTGGGCAGGGAGTACATAGGAGCACTGTATTTTCTGCTTCATTTTTCTGTGAGTTTAAAGCACTCTAAAAAAATAATGTGTTTTTTAAAAACCACTGGATAAACAATAGAAGTAGGGGAATGTGACCTAAAGATAATAGGAATGCTGAATTCAGTAGATAAAAACTTTAAAATAGCTATTATTAGTATTTGATATAATAATTATTAATAATATTTTCAAGTACCTAATGGAAGATACAAAGAGGAAATGGGTCAGGAATATCAGCAGAAAGAGGAACAAACAACCAAAAATAAAAGAAAGAGAAGAAACAAATGGAAATTGTAAACCTGAAAAATACAATTAGTTGGAGACAAGAAACAACACAGGAGAACAATAATTAAAATATTATTGACTTCTCAACAGAAACAATACAAACCAACAAAAAGAATTAAATCTTTACAGTTCCTGGGGAAACATATCTCAACCTAGAATTTTATATATGGACCAAAAATATTCTCCTCATAAGCTTCTAGAAGAAAATATAGAAAAATATCTTTGTGATCTCTCAGCAGACCAAGATTTCTTAAAAGGGACAGAGAAACACAAGCCATGAAATTTAAAAATCAATACTGATGACATCCTCAAAATTAATTCATTTGATTATCAAAGGATACTCTTAAGAATATATGATAGGTGAGCCACAGATTGAGAGAAATTGTGTGTAAGACGTATATCAAAAGCTCAGCTGGTTAAGCGGCCAACTCATGGTTTCAGCTCAGGTCATGATCTCACGGTTCATGAGACTGAGCCCCGTATCAGGCTCCACACTGACAGCACAGAGCCTGCTTTGGATTCTCCCTCTCTTTCTCCCCTGCTTGCTCTCTGTGTCTCTCTTTCAAAATAAATAAAGATACTTAACCAAAAAAATTTAATGTATCAAAAAACATAAGGTCATTGTGGGTCAAAGAACTTGTAACTGTAATATATGAAAAAGTCCTAAATTCTATAATAAAAATTCCATGAATGCATCAAAAATGGGCAAAGGACTTGAACAGGCACTTCTAAAGGGACTGGCCACTAACCCTATGAAAAAGTGCATCACTGAAAATTATTAGTCATTAGGAAAAATGAAAAATTGAAACTATTTTGTGATACGGTTTCTCACATTTGAGAAATGTATAAGTGGCACCTGGGTGGCTCAGTCAGTTACACGTCCAGCTTTTAGGTGAGATCAGGTCATGATCTCACTGTTCATGAATTCAAACCCCACATCAGGTTCCAAACTGACAATGCAGAGCCCACTGGGATTCTCTGTCTCCCTCTCTCTCTGCCTCTCCGTCTCTCTCTGTCTCTCTCTCTCTCTCTCTCTCTCTCTCAAGAATGAATAAATCAACCAAAAAAAAAAGAAATGAATAAATAAATAAATAAAACTAAGAACTCTAAGTATTTTTGAATATGTAAGACAATCCAGAACTCACAATGTTTGCTTTTACAAGTATTAAGTAATAAAATGACTTCTGCAAAATGGGTTGGCTTTTTTATGTATAAAGAAGTTGTATCTTTCATATGATGCACATTTTAAGTCATAGGTATTTTTCTAAGATCAATGAAAACATTTGCCCACAAAAAACTGTATAAGAATATTATAGTAGCTTTATTTACAATAGCTAAACATTGGGGAGAAAATTTTTCATTGAGAAGAAATATAGATTAAGAAGTTATAATATAGAGGCATCTGGATGGCTCAGTCAGTTAAATATGTCCAGCTCTTGGTTTTGGCTCAGGTCATGATCTCATGGTTCACGAGTTCGAGCTCCAA
Source organism: Suricata suricatta (assembly GCF_006229205.1). Classification (NCBI taxonomy): domain Eukaryota; kingdom Metazoa; phylum Chordata; class Mammalia; order Carnivora; family Herpestidae; genus Suricata; species Suricata suricatta. Next base: position 83,580,432 of record NC_043703.1, on the reverse strand, counting down.
AGTGGGCTCTGAGCTGACTGCATGGAGCCTATTTGGAATTCTCTGTCTCCCTCTCTCTCTACCCTTCCCGGGCTCATGTGTGTGTGCTGTCTCTCTCTTTCTCTCTCTCAAAAATCAATAAATAAACTTTAAAGAAATTATAGTATATTCATACATTAAAAGACCAGAGAAATATGTGCAATGACATTAATAACATGGGAGAATATTGTAAATACAAAAGAAGTCTCTGATAGGTCCTCAAGATGGGAACACTCCTAGCCCTGTGTAACTCTGTTTAATCCACTCCAGTTGAGTGAGGGTAGGAACTATAAATTGGCCAGATGTCACCCTTATGATTAAGTTACCTCATGTGGCAACAGTTTAGTGCCCAGGAGAGTTGATTTTGAGTTCCTTAAGTGAGAGATCATAGTGGAAAGGCTGACTTCTCAAATGGAAGCTCTTCCTGAGGCGACACTATCCCACTGGCCTCGAAACAGCAAATGGTCATGTTGTGCATTGCTTATGAGGAGGGCTTCATTCTTAAAGCTTCATGTGTCTGTCAAGAATCTTAATGAGCTGGGAAGAAGACCCTGTGATCCAAATGAGGACACAATCCTGTAGGCAGTGTGATTTCAGCCTGTGAGACCCTGAGCAAAAGACCTGGATAAACGATGCCTGCATTCCCACACATGGAAATTGTGAGGTAATAAAAGAGCATTTTTCAAGCCGTTACATTTGTGGTAAATTTCTATACAGCAGTAGAAACTGATACAAAGCCAGACATAAAAGAATACAGTATAGTGCTTTTTATATAAAGTGCTGGAACAGGCAAAAGGAATCAATGGTAAGCCCTTGAACAATTGTTGCCTCTCTGTGAAGGGATTGACTGGGAAGAAGCCTGAGGGAACTTTTTCTGGTGATGGAAATGTTGGGATTAAAACATGTGCACTTCACTGTCTGTTACATATCTCCAAAAATGAAGAAAATCAAGCTTGTATTTATATTTACCTTATTTCTGCAAAGCCACTCCTCTCTGTGATATTTCTTAATACAAGTGCATCTGAAACCCCTAGTCTCTACCCACCCACACTATTTTTAGTCATTCAGGTGACTGCAGGTAATTGGGTTTACCAAATCACTTTTCATATCATGATTATATTCATTTTAATAAAAAGAAGTGGTGAGCAGACACAGACAAAAATAGCTAAGTGATTACCACCATTTCCAAACCATTCTTCCTGTTAGATGGATTGATATGTGGAATATCAATATCATGTAAACATGATAAGTCAATATCATGTGAGTTAGTTTTTCATGAAAATAAATTGTCATGTAAAAAGACTATGGTGAATAAGGGCTTAAAATAATCATCTTAAACTGAAACTTCGGGAATGCTTTTAGCTTTTAATGCCTTCCAGAGAGGATTATAGCATGCTGAGTAGGAAATCCTACCAGGACCCCTCCTATTATCACTGAAGTATTGACTGTTCTGCTCGCATAGTTACCAATGGTGTGAACTTGGACAACTTATTTAGCTTTCGTACACATATTTTTCCATCTCTAAAATAAGCATAAAAATAGCATACATTTCACAGAGCTGTCTTGAGCATTAAATTAAAGTATATGAAAACATGTATAGTAAGGCATATAACAAATATAACAAATATCCCACATATGAGGGTTCTCTTTTCTTTTTTCTTTTCCTTTTTTTTTGTACTTCCTCACCCCAGTGCACCATTTCTTGACTCCTCTTTAAATGATCCGAGTTATCAGCTATTTGGATTCAAATAACTTGTTCTGAAGATATTAACTAACTTGGAATTGACATTTGCTGTGTCTTTCATTTTTAACTCTTAAATATCTCTGGAATACTCAAAAGAAGCAAGTAATCATTCTATTCTTTGTGTCATAGTAACCAATTTTTTAAAGTAATCTATAGCTTAATTTTGGGGAACTTCTTTTTTCCCCCATCAAGAAGTCATTTATTTTTTGAAGTCATGTGCTATATTCACATATGGCAGGACTCACATTTTGGCCTCTGGAAATCAAATTAAAGTTGGCAATCAGACTGCATATTTACAGGAGCCATTATTTTGGTGAGGAAGACAAATTTCATGTGGACAACATAATACTCAAGAAAGAAGGTTGAAAGTAAATGCTTTGTAAGGAAATCAATGCAGTTGCAAATCCACACAATAGAGTGGTCAGAGTAAGAACTCTTAGAAAACAATGGGGTTCTTTAAATTCCACCCTGGAGAACTGAGTGACAGTTTGTCCAGGGAACTATTGTGTTCCAAATTCCATCTCAGGACACGCCCTGCCTTCCCACAGGCCTTTGAAGAGTCTTTTATTTTGTCACTTCTAAAGGATCCTTCAGAACCTTCTTGACAAACTAAGATTTTCCATGCTAAAATAGCTACTTTTTTTTAAAAAGAAAAGAAAGTTATTACCTTCAAATTCAATTTCAAAGTAAACTTCATAACAGTGAAAACTCTAATAATTTGTTGGTAGATTTCATAGTCTACACAATCTGAACTTTTTTAAATTTTCTCTTATCTAGCCATTCTAATTTCTTTCTTCTTGCCATCTTTATTGTCTTGTTACTCCATAAATAATACTATTTCACAGAAGTAAACTCAGATGGCTAATGAAATCAACAACCTCACTGTGAAACTTGCCTAAGAATCTATGTTTAAGGACCAGCCACTTAATCTGTCATTTTTTCAAACAATGATACTTTTGGAATGTATTCTTAGAAATTATCTCCCTAACAAAAGCACTAAAAAGTTTAGAAAGAATATTGTATAATATATAAATGTAAACACACACACACACACACACACACACAC
>NC_043703.1:83572456-83577504 GCF_006229205.1 Suricata suricatta | reverse complement strand
ATAGACCTGAACAGGTGTAAAGATACAACATCTTTAAAAAATTTTTCTTAATGTTTATTTATCTTTGAGAGAGAGATTGAGAGAGAGCAACAGAGACAAAGCAGGAGCAGGAGATGAACACAGAGAGGGAGACACAGAATCTGAAGCAGGCTCCAGGCTCTGAGCTGTCAGCACAGAGCCCGATGCAGGGCTTGAACCCATGGACCACGAGATCATGACCTGAGCTGAAGTCGGACACTTAACCAACTGAGCCACCCTGGTGCCCCACACCTTCCTTTTACATAGAAAGATTTATACTTTAAAGATCTAAATTTTACTAAGTTAATATAAATTTATTATATCATCAACAAAATAACACCAGCTTTTTTTTTAAGATGCAAAAGTAAATTATAACATTTATATGGGAAAATAAATCAGTAGGAATAGCTAGAATATCCTTTAAAAAATAGGTAGAAAGAGCAGTCACCTTATAAAGACAGCAACCTATTTGCAAAAGAGGGCTCTGGATTAGAGATACTACCAGGCTTCTCTGAATATATCATGTTATACAGTTTGTGGACACATTTCAAGTGACTATAGAACACATGTGGACTGTGGCTCCACAGAGCTACACACAGGAAGATACTCAAAGGCAAAGAATGCTGTAAATATATCTAAAATATTCACAAATCAATTTGTTAGTGGTAATATTTGTTATTTTTAGAACCATTTCATATGTATATTTCCAGATGATGCAAATAAAAAATTATATTAATGTCAAGAACAAGTATTTTGATCTAAGTTAAAAATGTAGGTATAAAATCAAACAAGTAAACTTCATTTTAAAAATATTTGTATGAATTCAAGTTTTATTTCACATATCTGCTTACTAGCTCTGCCTGCTAAAAATGTCCACCATCAGTGGTAATCCAATAGCAATGAGCAGTCTTGGTGCCCAGACAGTGTTGTCTAAATGCCACTCTCCACTAAAATGAGGAGGGTTTCTTAGAGTCATGGCTAATTCCAGATGGAAAGCAGGAAGTACACATGATGAGCTCAGAATATCTTGTGTCAGAAAACAGGAAAGTGATCAAAGACAGATTGCGTTGACCGTGAAGGACAAAGAAGGCAACATAAAGATCTCTCATCAGTCAAAAGCCAAGGATGGAACAGTTTTAGCTTCAAAAAGAATAATTTATTTAAATATATTGAATATGTAAAAACCTTTAAGTTCACAATGATATGTGAGAGAGAGGGACTGAAGGGTGGCATGAAATATCTAGGACACCGACTCCTTACACTGAATATTGTAAATTTCAATGAATGCAGAAAAATCAAGCATTTATCCTGACTGTCCCATATACATTCTGATCCACAATACATAAACAAGGATATTTGGTAGGATATTTCTTCTTTACAGAAGAAATATAGCTAATAAATGTATAAGGGGTGACAAAGATAGAAAATCACCATTTTAGGAGCTCCTGGGTGGCTCAGTCAGTTAAGCGTCCTTCTGCTCAGGTCTTGATCTCACAGTTCGTGGGTTCGAGCCCTACACTGGGCTTTCTGTTGTCAGCACAGAGCCTACTTTGGATCTACTGTCTCCCTTTCTCTGCCCCTCCCCCCTCATGCTCTCTTTCTCTCTCTCAAATATTAATAAATACGAAAAAAAAGAAAGAAAATCAACATTTTGCAACACCTAAGGAATTAATTCTCAATCTCAGCATCTCTAAAAATGGGACAACCAGACACATAGGAAACATATAGCAACTACTTATGAGGAATTTTTGGAAGAAACAAAAAAGTTGAACATAAACTTGAATCTATTCAAGTCTCTAGAGCCTACGGAAATGTACACACACACACACTCACACACACATACACACACACAGGAAGTACAGTGATAAGGGATAGAGAATCAAACTAAATTACAACAAAAGGAAGGAGGAAGGAAAACAAATGAAATATTGAGATAATCTACAGAACCACTATTATCTGCCACCAAGTCTTTTATATATAAAGTTAGTAAATATGTGGAAAGAAGGGAGTAAGAGAGGGAACACTCTAGATTTTAAAAGTCTGTAGGTGTCATAACAAGTAAATACAATGTGCAAATTTCTTCCAGATACCAGCTTACAGATACCTTTGCAATCTCTCATACCACAGAATGATTGTTATCTTTGTCCCATTCAATAAAGGGATGGTACATAAGAAAAAGAAATCTAAGGCTCAAACAAAAATGTACAATACATGAAATGAGTAAGAAGACATGGCTACTGAGATTAGCTTCAAAAGCAAATCTTAAGCAAAAGAAAAGGAAAAAGGAAAGAATACAAAGAAAGAACTGAGGCAAAGATGGCAGGACTTAATAATTGTAAAACCTGTTTGATGTCCACAGGGTTCATTACACTGTTCTCTGTACTTTCATGTGTGTTTGGAAATGTTCATAACAGTTTTAAAAGATTTCCACAGAGAGGCAGCCTGGCATCTCATAAAATGCAGTAGGTTTGATATCAGACCTGAATTCAAATCTAGCCACACCAATTACTCTATGGCTTGGAGAAAGTTAGGCAATTTCCACTACCTTCCATGCCTCATCTATCACATAGGCAATAGATTTGTGGAGCTAGAAAATAGGGAAAAGATTTTCCTCTTAACAATGGTGCAGTGACATAAGTTAGTCAGAGAGTTTCTGACTTCTTGTATCATGTCTAAATTGCCTTTTAATCTCAAAGGAGTTGCTAGTCTCCCTAATCTATGAAGGTTTTATAAGTATCCTACACCCTAGGTAATGCTGGTCTAATTATCATCAATAAGAAACTCTCCTACTGAGGATTTTCTTGAAATTGTGCTTTTATTAAGGAAGCTAGCATGATTTTCATGATATATTAACAAAATTTTGGTGTATAATTAGTTCACCATATCAAAATGGCCAAAGTGAACTATACAGCATTCAGGCAGCTATGCCTACGGATATGAAGAGAATAAGAAGGTCTAGAAAGAATTAAAATCAAGGAAATGTGTATGTTATGAGAATGTTTTAGAAAACCAGGGATAAAGCATTGGTTATATAGGGAAATGTAATGATACAAATAAAAATTATTTATGGTAATTTCATGCTGTATGGACTATACAGTATAGCCTGTGTACCGGCTACATATATACATAGACACACATACTGTATGTATGTATATACCTCAATGTATATGTACATATGTATATAGTATATATACATGCATATATATGTATGTATTTCAGGCTATACATATATGTACAGGCTATACATTACACTGTATACTGTAGGACATAGAACAAGAGGAAATACATATAGAAAATCATGTTTCTCAGTTACAACTTGCCATAAACTATTGAAGGAAATTTAACAAAAAGATTCTCTCAGGATGTTAAAGAATGTTTATTCCCAATGATGAGTGGAGGAATATATATAATATATACATATATCATATATATATCCATATTATGTAAGATCTGAATGTACCATTTCCCCAAAATTTGTTGCAAGTCTATTAGAAAAAAAGTCACACTGGGGCGCCTGGGTGGCTCCGCTGGTTAAGTGTTCAACTTCAGCTCAGGTCATGATCTCACGGTTTGTGGGTTCGAGCCCCAGGTGGGCAGCTCAGAGCCTGGAGCCTGCTTCGGATTCTGTGTCTCCTTCTGTCTCTGTCCCTCCCCACCTCACACTCGCTCAAAAATAAAGAAATGTAAAATAAATTTCTTTTGAAGAAAAAAGTCACGCACACACACACACATACGGCAGAAGTGAAAGTTATAGGACACAACTTGACGGGGTCGCCTTGAGAAGAGAAGACAAGAGCAAAAAGGAATTCCCTAAGTGAAAACTGTTTCCTAGAAACCAGAAATTGCAACATAAAAGACATATATCCTATATGGCCCATTGGCTGGAGATTTCCAACTGGATGCCTGCAAAGTTTCAAAAGTAAAGCACCATCCAGCTTTTTAAAGGTCAGTAATTTATTAAAAGAAACAGAAAAGAGCAAATATTCCAAGTATAATGTGCTAAGTATTTGACACAAAGAGTTATAACAAGGAGCACTAAGAACGGAGCCTCCATGGGGCACCCGGATGGCTCAGGAGGTTAAGCCACAAACTCCTGATTTCAGCTCCAGTCATGATCTCACAGTGATGAGATTGAATCCCCTGTCAGGCTCTGCTCTGGGCATGGAACCTGCATGGGATTCTCTCTCTCTCTCTCTCTCTCTCTCTCTCTCTCTTTCTCTCTCTCTCCCCCACCCCTACTTGAGCACACAAGCACAGGCACACGCCCTCTCTCAAAAAAAAAAAAAAATTCATGTTATTGTTTCATCCATAATTTATTTTGCTCCTGTTTATTCCTGAATAGTATTCCAGAGTATAGATGTACTACAATTTATTTATCTTTTTCACCAGTTGAGAGTCATTTGCGTTTAGGGCTATAGTAAATAATGTTGCAATGAATATTTACATAACCCTTTTTGTGGATACTTCTATGTCAATCCTGTTGGATAAATACCTAGAAATAGGATTAGGTAAAGTTATTATAACTCTGTTTTCCAAAGGGGCTGTACCATCCGGCTGCACAATGCTCAGAGAGTCCCAGTTGCTCTGTATCCTTACCCAGACTTGGTGTTGTCAGGCTTTTTTACTTTAGCTCTCCTAATGTCTTATTGTGGCTTTACTTTGCATTTCTCTGATATTTTGTGATGTTGAGATCTCTTGATATGCTTAAAGACCATTTGCATATCTTCTTTTGAGAAGTGTCTGTTCAAAATCTTTTACCCATTTTATTTTATTTTTTTTTAATATTTTATTGTCAAATTGTTTTCCATACAACACCCAGTGCTCTTCCCCCCAAGTGCCCTCCACCATCACCACCACCTCTCTTCCCCCCTCCCCCCTCCCCCCCAACCCTCAGTTCATTCTCAGCATTCAATAGTCTCTCAAGTTCTGCATCCCTCTCTCTCCCCAACTCTCTCTCCCTCCTCCGTTCCCCCTGGTTCTCCATTAGGTCTCTCTTGTTTTCCTGCTAGACCTATGAGTGCAAACATATG
>NC_043703.1:83546880-83572356 GCF_006229205.1 Suricata suricatta | reverse complement strand
ACCCTCAGTTCATTCTCAGCATTCAATAGTCTCTCAAGTTCTGCATCCCTCTCTCTCCCCAACTCTCTCTCCCTCCTCCGTTCCCCCTGGTTCTCCATTAGGTCTCTCTTGTTTTCCTGCTAGACCTATGAGTGCAAACATATGGTTTCTGTCCTTCTCTGCCTGGCTTACTTCACTCAGCATGACACCCTCAAGGTCCCATTTTAATCGGCTCTTTTCCTTGGCAGTCCCACCTGTCCCCTCTCTTTGGGGTTGACGGTTTGGCAGCTTTGGTTTTCTGGTTCTCCAGGCAAGAAAGACTAGGTTTTTCCATGTGTGACTTCTGCTGCTGCTATTTACACATGCTAAAAGCTGGGAAACAGAAATCCGTATTTCTCCATTTGACCTCTTCCAAATGTGCATTTCCCATCAAAAATCTGTCTGCTTCTAATCACTCTCAATACTTTAGATATAGCTTTTTATTTTTATTATTATGTCCTGGTTTTCTGCAGCCCTCGGACATCCAGAAGTGTCTTAGACGATCATATGAGGACAGTTGTTATTGTTTATTTTCATTATCATTCAAATATTTTCTCGGTATTTTGTGTAATTTATCTATTTGAGGTTCTCCTAGATATTTTATTGTAATTAATATTTTTTCTAACAGACTTTTAATTTAGTTCCATTGTAGTCAAAGACTAGACTGTCTGCTTTCAACCCTTTAAAATGTATTGAGGTTATTTTATGGTTATCATGGCAAGTGACACTATGCAGTAAAAAATGTATATTGTTGTGGAGACAAGGGCATTATAAATGTCAATTAGGTCAAAGTGGTTGAAGACGATATTAAGATCATCTATAATTTTACCAAAGTTTTGTCCACTTACTTTTAATTATTCTCCAGTGCCTTCAGAGAGTTTTCTTTTTCCCAGAATTCATAGTTGTGATATGCAAGAAGGTTGATTTGCAAAAAGCTTTCTCAGCCATATGAAAGGGTATCTTGTCTCATTTAGTTTTACATTCTCTTTCTAGAATATTTATTCTTTCCGAAACACATATTTTTAATCTTATCAACGCCCTCTTTCTTAGTTTTTTCTAAAATACTCTTTCTTAGTATCTATGTTCTAGGAAAGGATATTCTAAGGGATTTTTATAGTTGTTTTGTTAGTGGGACAAAGGTATAGAACATTCTGGGAATGTGGATTTGAGGAAACACTACCTTCCATCGTCCCTTCTTGGGATTTATAAAGCTCATTAGCAAGTAGTTCTGAGAATTATGTTGAACTTTGTCTAGATCACCAATGTCCTACTCACTTGAATATGAGAACTCTCCTTCACATAATACTTAAGAACTTGACATGTAACAAATGATAGTGAGTTCCTTGTCTTGTCTATTTCATTCCATTTACTTCTTTTTATGACAATGCATTGCCATATGGCATTTCTTTTCATTCTTACGGACATTTCTCTCAGAACTTGATGGAAGGTCTTCGAAACGTAGGTAAACCCTTATCCACTGTTACACATGCACCTTGAACATAAAGCTAAAATATAAGAAGCTTTTATATTTCAAAGATCTATCTTACAATGGTATCTCTTACTGTCTGGGGCTTATAAGCAGTTGATTTGTTTAAATTTGCACGACTCCAGATTTCTGGCATTTGTCTTTTCCTTTCTCATTTCTCTTGCGAACTGGCCAGTTCTTTCTAAGGTTCATCTCTTTCTTCTGATACCTTGCCAAAGACGGGCAGTAGCCACTGAAACCACAGTTAGTAGTTTCCAGTCTTCTCCCCTTGAGCACACATTCCTTAGGTAATCTGCAGATCGTCCCCCAAAGTATCTTGCACGGATTCACCATCTTACCAACATGCATTGCCTTTTCCTCACCACCCACCACACAGCCATAAGTGACTGCAGGATATTTTAGGGGTTTGTGGAACCCCGTGTTTAGCACCAATTTACGTGTTATTTTACGGCTCTTTTTTATATTCCCTAAATCATACCCATCTGTAAAGCTGCGTAGGGTTTTCTCATACATCCTTGGCATATGGTCAATTGTGTTCTGTAGTATTTTCTAGCTCTAACATATGGAAAAGTTTTGATGTCCATGCTCTAATATCTATTAGACCACATTACGAAAATCTCCTATTAGTTATAATAGCTTCTTATTTACTTTTAGGTTTTCTAGGGAACAAATTGATCTATAAAAAACAACGTGGATTTTCCCTCTCATTGTATTTGCTACTATTTGTAAGCCAACGTTAAAAGGTATTGGTAATAATAGATTCATACTTTATTCTGGATTTACATGCCTCCAAGATTTCATCACTAAATATGAGGCTGACTGTTGAATTTATATAAAGGCAGTATTTATAATAAAAGAATGTGATCTTTGGACTATAACAAGAATGGATTTTGAATACTGTCAAAGGTCCATTTACATCTGAGATTAATTATCTAATTAATTAATTCATTAAGTATTTATTGCCACTTATTATGTGATGACAGCAGTGAATGAGAGCAATTCAGTCCCTGCCTCTATTGATTTTTCCAGTCAGAGATGAAAAGCATTTTTCCCACTTTATTTATGTTACATTTTAACATTATATCAATCTTACATTACTGGCAGGAACAGTACTTTTTAATTAATAATACTCTTCTTAAATGATTAATTTCTATTGTTTTAAAATATTTTGCATCTATACCAATAAGCAAAGCAGACTTACCTTTTGTATGTTTTCAAAAGAAGGTCGGTCATGGCTATGTCAGATTAATAAAATACAGTGAAACATTTTCCTTTATTTCTATTTTCTAGAAGAGTTCTGAATGTAAGCACTTGTTTTCTTTGATGGTTTGAAAGAAATTATCCTTAAACTGTAAAGCAGCTTAAGTGAGTTTCCAGTATCCTTCATTTCCATTTCTTTGTTATTTTCTAGTTTAAAAATGTTGTCCTTATTCTAGTCACTTTAAGAATTTTTTTTTTAGATAATTATCACTGTAGAACATTTGGCTTTTTTTTGTTTATTAATCCTGACATTTTAACCCTGTGGATTTGCTGTTCACATTGTTTTTATTCTTTTTGTGACTATGATCATTTTAAGCATAATTGTTCCAACACTAATATGTGTTCTCTGAGAAAATATCTAGCGCTTTCAACTAATTATTTAAATTTTACATTATAAAATGGCTTTTATACTTTAATAAATGTTAGGTTTTATCTTCCTTGTCTTCCATAAGAATCATCTGGTCTATTATTATTTTATTTCTTTGTACATCTCGGCACTCTAGAGATATATGTATATTATATATAATATATATTTACTATAAATTAACTACGTAATATTATATTTATCATACATATATCATTGTCTTAACTTCTTCAGTTCTCTATTCATTAATTCATAAGTCCCTGATGATAAGGAATGTTCGTCCCTGTTTAAAATGACTATCCAAGTTTCTGTCCTGTAAAAGCCCTTCAACAGAGCTGAGATAAAGAAGAATTAGTGCATTCAGTGAGTGAATATGATAGTAATTAATGTTGCAGGTAACTAATAATTCTCAAAAAAAATAGAGGAAGAGAGGAAAAGATTAGATGAAACATGGATAGTGGATAGGTGGGTAAAGACAGGAAGTAACTATTTCAGTAGACAACCACAGATGTGTAGGTTTAGATATTTAAAAATAAGAAAGAGGCACCTGGGTGGCTCAGTCAGTTGAGTGTGTGACTTCAGCTCAGGTCATCATCTTGCGGTTTGTGAGTTCGACCCCCACATCGGGCTCTGTACTGACAGATCAGAGCCTGGAACCTGCTTCAGATTCTGTCTCCCTCTCTCTCTGATCCTTTCCCACTCATGCTCTGCCTCTGTCTCTCAAAAATAAATACACATTAAAAACTTTTCTAAAAGAATAAGAAAGGGATAGAAGTTCCTGAGATAGCTTCTTTCCAGATTGTGCTGAAATAAACATGATAGAAGACATGATTATACTCACCACATTCTCATAGGATAGCTGGCCAACCCATGGAGAGAGGCATGGAGCTATTTCCCTTCCCTATTATACCCACTGTAAACATTTTTTGCACTATAGCTCTATCACTGGTAACAAAGGAAGCCTTCTTTCTCATGCCATGCAATAACTAGAAGTTTCCATGTTTTCTTTCATCCCTTCCCTCTCCAGCCCTTACCTTGTGCTTCCACGAAAGAAACTCAGGGGTTCGATCAACCAGAAAACCTGGAAGTGATATTTTCAATGACAACTGCTGTTTGAGGCACAGAACCTACCACCAATCTAGTCCCATCCTCTCCAGTGATCTCCTCACTGGTACAAAATGGACTGGCCATGTTCCACTTTGTCAATTGGTCCAGAATATTCTTTATAGAATTTTCTCTTTTCCCAGCACAGCATCCAGTCCAAGGTCATTCACTGCATTTTTATCCATGTCTCTCTCACTTCTTTTTCCTTTTTTAATTTTTTTAATGTTTTATGTATTTTTGAGACAGAGAGAGACCGAGCATGAGCAGGGGAGGGGCAGAGAGAGAGAGACACAGAATCCAAAGCAGCTCCAGACTCTGCACAGAACCCAGTGTGGGGTTCAAACTCATGGACTGTGAGATCATGACCTGAGCCGAAGTCAGACACTTAACTGACTGAGCCACCCAGGCGCCCCCGTCACTTCTTTAGTCTGAAACATCTCCACTGTTTTCTTGGTCTTTTATGATATCGACATTCTGAAGAACACAGCCCTTCCCTCCTCCCATTTACTTTAATAGAACACTCCCAGTTATGGGTCTTTCTGAGGTTCCCTCATGACTAGTTTCCAAATGTGCATTTTCAGCCAGACTATGACCCACACTACACAGGGGTGGTAATGTCACAGGCATCCCATCTAGAGGTAATAGAGAAAAATTGTCCCAAATGTTGCCACTTTCTCATGTGGGGCAATATCCTTCCAGCATCTGGCAACATTTTCCTTATTGCTCAGCACCCTGTCCACATGGGATGCCACACAGTTCAGGACTTCGTGATTGTTGCTGTTATGGTAATACCCCACCTCTAGGTAACAATTTATTTGTTTGTCAGTTTACACTACACTATACTGTCTAATAGATAACCTACATGCTTTCATAGCTTACAACAGCAAAAGATAATTTCTCCTTCCTGTTACATGTCAGCTGTGGGAAAGCTCTAGCTTTAGTCCATCGTACCTTCATTCTGTGACCAAAGGTGAAGAAGCAGCTCCAAAATGAGATGGGCCACTCATGTAAGGAGGGAAACAAAGCAATGATAGTGCTATTTGGCTCTTAATGCTTCTTAGAAGCAGCATATTACCATTTTATTGGATGAAGCAAGTCACATAGCCAAGTACTGCACCAATGGGATTTGGAGTTCAATACTGTCCCAGAAAGGGGCAGAAAATACTTGAGGAAAATATTGCAATCTAACAAATAGTCTGAACCAGGGTAGAAAACGGAAGATGTATAAAAGTAGCGTGTGTGGGTTGATGGGCTGGTGATACATGGATTCACTTTGGGGCACATAGAGCCGATGGGGTTGTTCAGTCGTTTGCAGTGTTCCTCCTCCAGGAGAAAGTCTGAGCTCAGACCTGATAGGATGCTAAGTGAAGGGCATCTTGTTGCCTGAGACAGAAAATCCACTCAATCAGCACGAAATCAAGCTTCCTACAATGTCCCATATTACACTGCTTCATCTGTCCTCTAATGATTTTTTTATTTTAATTTTATTGTGGTAACAATATTTAACATGACATCTATGTTCTTATTTAAGTGTACAATACAATATTGTTAACTATAGGTACTATGTAGTACAGTCAGTTTCTAGAATTTATTCATGTAACTTAAGTAAAATTTTATGTGCATTGATTTGCAACTCCCCATTTCCTCCTCCCTGAAGCCCCTAGAACCACGTTTCTAACTCCCTGATTCTATGATTTGACTATTTTAGGAATCTCAAAATTGTAATCATGTAGTATTTGTCCTTCTGTGACTGGATTATTTCACTTAACATAATGCCCTCCAGTTTCATCCATATGGTCACATATTACAGAATTTCCTTCTTGTCTAAAGCTGAATAATATTTCAGAATGTGTATATACCACACTTTCTTTATCCATTCATCTACCCATGGATATTAAGATGTTTCATCATCTTGATTATTGTAAAGGGTGCTGTAATGAACATGAGAAGGTTAACATTGCTTTGAAATCCTGATTTCAATTCTTTTGGATAAACACCCAGAAATGAGATTTCTAGATCACATTGTAGTTTTATTTGTAATTTTGGGGAACCCTCCATACTGTTTTCCATAGCAATTATACTATTGTGCATTCTTATAAACAATGTACAAGGATTCTAATTTCTCCACACACATTTTACCACTTGTTATGTGTTAGTTTTATGATAATAGCCATCTTGACAGTAGTGAGGTGCTTTCTCAATGGGGTTTTTATTTTTATTTTGAAAAAAAATGTTTATTAATTTATTTAATAATTTCTAAATTAAATTTTTATAATTTACAAAGTATATACTTTATATGTAAATTATGTTTTATAATTTATAATTTATTTTATATAAATTCAAGTTAGTTAACATTTATTGTAACAACGGTTTCAGTAGCAGATTTTAGTGATTCATCAACTACATATAACACCCGGTGCTCATCCCAACAGTTGTCCTCCTTCATACCCATTATCCATTTAGCCTATCCCCCCACCCAACACCTCTCCAACAACCCCAAGTTTACTTTCTGTATTTAAGAGTCTCTAATGATTTTCCTTCCTTTCTGTTTTTATCTTATTTTTCCTTCCCTTCTGCTACCTTCATCTATATTGTTTCTTAAATTCCACATATGTGTGAAATCATATAATACCCATCTTTCTCTGACTGACTTACTTCACTTAGGATAATACCCTCTGGTTCCATCCACATTGTTGCAAATGTCAAGACTACATTCTTTTTGATCACCAAGTAATATTCCATTGTATATGTATACCACACCTTCTTTATCCATTCATCAGCTGACAAACATTTGGGCTCTTTCCTTATAATTTGGGTATTATCCATAATGCTGCTATAAACATTGGGGTGCATGTGTCCCTTCAAATCAGTATTTTTGCATTATTTGACTAAATCCCTACTAGTGCAATTGCTGGGCTGTAGGATAGCTCTGTTTTTAGTTTTTTGATGAACCTCCATACTGTTCTCCAGAGTGGCTGCACCAGTTTGCATCCCCACCAACAGTGTAAAAGTGATCTCTCTTGTCCACATCCTCACCAACATCTATTGTTTCTTCAGTTGTTCGTTTTATCCATTCTGATAGGTATGAGGTGGTATCTCATGAACCTGAACCACTTTCCTACACCATACACAAAAATAAACTCAAAATGTTTGAAAGACCTACATGTAAGACAGGAAACCATGAAAACCTTAGAGGAACAAACAGGCAGCAACCTCTTTGACTTCAGCCACAGCAACTTCTTACTATACATGTCTCCAGAGACCAGGGAAACAAAAGTAAAAATGAACTATTGGAACATCACCAGATAAATAGCTCCTCCACAGTGAAGGTAACAATCAACAAAACTAAAAGCCAACTGACCAAACAGGAGAAGATTTTTGCAAATGACATCCTGGATAAGGTGTTAGTATCTAAAATCTATAAAGAACTTACAAATTCAAACCCCCTTCCCAATAAACCCAAATAATCCAATGAAGAAATGGGCAAAAGATATGAGCAGACACGTTTCCAAAGAAGACATCCAGATGACTAAAAGACACATGAAAAGATGATCATTGTAGTTTTGATTCACATTTCCCTGATGGTTAGTCATGTTAAGTATCTTTTCAAGTACATGTTGGCCATTTGCATTCTTCTTCAGAGAAATATCTATTCAAGTCCTTAGCCCATCTTTTAGTAGGGATACATTTTTTTTTCAATTAGTTGTAGGAGGTCTTATATATTTTGGACATTAATCCCTTATCAGATATAAGGGAGTTGCAAATATCTTCTCCCCAGTCAAGGTTACCTTTTCACTCTGTTGATTGCTTCCTTTGTTCTGCAGGAGCTTTTTCAATTTGATGTGCTTCCACTTGTCTGTTTCCTTCAAGGAGTTTTACAGTTTTTTATTTTAGTCATTAATCTATTTTGACTTGAGTATAGTGTTAGATGAATCTAATTTCATTCCTTTGCATGTGGATATTTGATTGTCTCAACAGCATTTGTTGAAGATAACATTCCTTCCCCATTGTGTAGTCTTAGAACCCTTGTCAATGACCAGTTGGGCATAAATTTGTGGATTTATTTCTGAACTTTTTGTTCCACTGGCCTGTCTTTACACAAGTATTGCATTGTTTTCATTACCATAGCTTTGTGATATATTTTGAATTCAGAAAATTCAATGCCCCCTGCTTTGTGCTCTTTGTCAAGATTAATTTGGCTATTCAGACTCTTTTGTGGTTTCTTGTGAATTTTAGAATATTATTTTCTATTTCTGTAACAAAATGCCTTGAGATTTTGATAAGGATTGCATTGAATTTATAGATCACGTTGGCTGATATGCACATTTTAACACTATGAAGGCTTCCTCCCCATGAACACAGGGTTGTTTCATGATCCTTGCATTACTCACCATCTCTCACATTTTGCTCCAATGACACATCATTCCAGATCAGCAAACAGATCAAGCTCTTCTTCCCTTATGCCTGCACTGCTGTCTACTCTTCCCTGAACTCTCTCTGTTTGCTCTTTCCTAAGCCTTCCACTTTCTAAACCTCACATTTCATGTAAAAGTCATTTTATTGAGACACCTCCCCTCATTACTCTCTCTAAAGGAGTCCTTCTTACATGGCTGCTTTTTCCATAACAGCATTCTTTTTATATTCATCTTGGTCTTTCTTATAATCTGTAATCATTTTGCTTATTGCTATATTTTCACATTGTTCACTTCATACACTGACATACAGCCTCCTTAAAGAGAAAGACCTTCTCTCTTTGGGTGACCATTTATTTCCAAATCCTTAGCATAATGCCTGGCATTGGGTAATTGATATTTTTGTATGCTTTTAAGTGAGTTTCTTATAAAAATTCATGGTAAACTTGTTGGTTGAAATTTGTCAATAAAAATGTGCTCAAAAAACAATCTATCACCTCTTTCTTTCATAAACGATTCTGTAGAGGCATCTTTTAGTTTGATATATGTGACAAAAATGAGTAATTTGACTCTGAGTTTGCTATAACTGGTATTTGTGGATTAATTTTGTCTCTTCCACTGTATTCTTTTTAGGTAAGAAAGAATGTTGATTGGGGCATTTGGGTGGCTCCATCCAGCTTTGGCTCAGGTCATGATCTCACAATTCGTGGGTTTGAGCCCCACCTTGGACTCTGTGCTGACAGCTACCTCAGAGCCTGGACCCTGTTTCAGATTCTGTATCTCTCTCTCTCTCTCTCTCTCTCTCTCTCTCTCTCTCTCTCTCTGCTGCTCCCTTGTTTGCACTGTCTCTGTCTCTCAAAAATAAATAAAAAACAATTAAAAACTTTTTAAAAAGAATCTGTTTAGAATGTTGATTAATGTGCTCACAAGCTAGTGGAGGTTTTGGGAATAAAGATACCCAAAGATACCCAAAACTCCCTTTTTGAGGTCCAAATGATATTAACACCTCTTTTTTTGGACTGGGATGGTCTTCAGGATTCCCAATGAGAAGGAAAAATGCTGTGGACTGCTTGCCAAGGATCAACACCCAGGCTTTGATACTAATGAAAGAGTTCTACCTAAGTAGAGAGGATGGATTAAGCTGTATGATCTGCTGGCCCAATTGCCCAACTAAGGTTTTGTGAGTGCAAATGGAAGAGTTTTACTTCATTTGCTCTTTTATCAGCCATTGGTTTGACCTGTATGGGAATCTGGACTCAGATATGTTAGGATGTCCTTGCAGTTGTTGCCAAGAAAATATCTAAGAGACTGGTCTCCATCCCTAACACTGACTGCAGCATGAGCAATACAAAATCTGCTGCATGAATGAAGTGTTTATAAAATCTTGCTTCCCAGTCCTGCTCCAATTGCAGCTAATCATCCCTGTCCCCCATCTTCTACCAGTTCTTTTCACTTCCCTTTTCCCTTTTCCCTGACAGTGTGTGGGATCCAATCCTTGACAACCAGAGACATGTGTTCCCCTGGACATCGTGGTGGGTATGGGGTGGGCACATGAGTCAATGGGCAATGAGAGTCCTCCCTAAATATTGTTAACACAGGAAACCAATAAGATATTTTTATTCTCTGGGGTCTTAAATCAAAGGGAAAATGTAGAGAAGAGTTGGATTTGTCTTTTATCATCAGAGAAGAATGAAAGCAACACAAAAAATCCAAAAAGGAAAAGAGAGAACAGGTGATGTTACCTGAGCTCCAAATTTTCATTCTGCCAGAAGCCAAAGGTAACCCTAAAATTTTTATTTATGAGAAGCAATCATCATCTAGTCTGCTTAAGGTTGTATAAGTTCAATTTTGTAATCTGTAATTCAAAGAGCATTAACCAATATAAACTAAAAATATACACAAGAAAAAATGTTTTTCCCCAATTGCACAGACTAGATTTAGGGTAAATGTTAGCATTTGGGGAAGATTTTTTTGCCTACCTGCAGAAAAGAACAAAAAGGAAAAAGAAAAGAGAAAGAGAAACAGATTATCTCTTACTGATCCTGAATAGATACCATGCTGAATGAAGTGGTTACCATAGATTGAAAAAAATTACCTCAAGAAAAGCCATTTCTTTTCTATGACAAGCATTTATACTTACTATTTATGAAGGCAGATATTATCCTTTAAGTTATTATGTAAAAGTAAATAGTTAAGCATTCACGTTTCTCTGGCATTTTAATAATAGAGCAGGTTCTATCTTAAATTTCTGAGGACTCTCCATCAAGTTGAGTCTTGAATAAAACATAACTTTTACTATAATTGCTGACCTAGCAACATCCCTTTCTTCATCCTTTCAGGCTGGTATGACAAACTGCCCCAGACTGGAGAGCTGAACCAACAAACATTTATTTCTGAGCTCCAAATCCAAGATCAAGATGGTGGCACATTTGGTGGCAAGTGAAGACCTATTTCCTGGCTCACAGCCTCTCACTGTTTCCTCATGCGGTGGAATGGGGAAAGAAGGTCTCCAGGGTCTTTTTTATTAGAGCTTTGCCCTCATGACCTACTCATCTCTCCACTTGATCTTAGCCAAAAGGCCAAGAAGTGATAACCTACTGATCTTTCAAAAGGCCTAACCTCCAAATACCATTACATTGTGGACTAGGTTGCAAAATGGGAATTTTAGGGGAATGCAAACACTCAGTCCATAGAAACCATGGTCTCTATTGAGCCACCTCCAAGAATCTAACATTCGCGGCCCAGGCAAAAATAAACTGCTGCTAAGCACCCAAAAGTCCAGCCTAGTATGTGAGGAGTGATTATCACACGCATTAACAAAACCGTAAATGTTTGCTTGCCAAGGACTCTTTCTTTAATACCTTCCTTCTATAACCTCCAATGCCCAGTATGCAAAAGATGTTCAAAAGCAACCGCTGATGCATTCCTACTCACTAAAACATGTCTTTAGCCATCTTTTTTCCACCGTTTAGGAGGCCCCTCAAAAGGGGAGGTAGAAGAGCTTTCAAGGAAAAAACAACAGGTAGCAGTGTGGCAAGGTTAAAGGAAACCACACGGGTGAGGGTGCATGCAATCTGCTGCTACTTTTAGGCCTGCAGACCCCGCGGGAGCCGGCAGAGATTTGTAGCTCTAAGAGAGGGCGACCTGACAGGGGCTACGGCCTTCATAGAGGACTTCCGCCTTTTCCCCAGTGAGGAAAAGGAAAGACGTTTTTTGACTGTTCTCTTTTCCCACCTACCCAGCCCTGATTTTCTGGCCATGCTTCTATGTAGCTAAAGTCACTCCAAGTCTGGGGCCAGGGAGCCTGACCCTATGTAGTCCATGGAGAACAGCCTCTGGGGCACAGGACAAGATGGAGCCAGTCCAAGTAGATTTGGGAAGAAGAATTAAAAGTATTCATCTCTTTTCCATGTGCAAAGTATTATCTTGTTTTGTGACAGTGACAAATGCATTAGGAGGATATTTAACTTGTGACCTTACAAGTATTGGCTTTGATGTTTTCAGCTTATATCTTATATAAATATACCCCGGCCACATGTTTTGTTGGACTGTTGGGCCTTTAACTATATTGGAAGGTCAGTTGCTTTTTCAGCCTGGCTTTGGTATGTCACATAATTGAAATTATTATGAATTAAAATATATTTTATACAGGAACCATTTCTTTATATCAAATAAATGCTTTCCAGGAGCAGGTATCATTTCTGGATGTGATATCTCCAAGATGACAGGCTGAATAAGAGCCTTCTAGTGACAAGAGAGCCAACACTTTGCTGACTACTTAAACAGACGACACCCTGGAGGTATTGAGAGAGATTCAGTCTCCTGCCAAATCCAAGAACCAAACGGTTTCCACCCTCTTGCAACAGTGTTCTCTGACACTTGCAATTGTGAGCATTTCTCTCTCTCTCTCTCTCTCTCTCTCTCTCTCTCTCACACACACACACACACACACACACACACACACACAATTTTCTACAAATTGTAACCACTTCGATCAGGAGAATGGATTCGCATTATTCAGCAGGATAGGGAAAGAGTCTGATGACAGCTGCGGAAGAAAAATTTCACTGTGAGTCAAATCCCTTTATCAGAAAACATCTATATATTTTACAGATATTGAGAATAAAAGCAAGCTAAATATGCCACTCTGCTTTGAATCCTGTTTATAGTATGTGGAATTCATGCAGCTCATTTCTGAGATACACTCCAACTAATATTCAAGGCTGAGGGAATTCAATGCTTCAATCTTTTGAAGTAAGTAGGGGTGTTTGGGATGATTTCTTTCTAATAACTATTTATCTTCCAGCAGATGTCTAGGCAGTGAAGTGGGCTAACTGTGGAGGTTGTTTCCATTCTCAGCCTGGACGGTGGCCATCCAAGGAGGTATTCAATACTCTCTTCAATTAGATAATTCACAGTTTCTAGGAAAGTTCTCTCAGCTGCGGGAATCTGCTGCCCATCACCGGAGCCCAGGCACTGGAAGCACGATGAACTGGGGGACACTGGACTCTGAGAGTCATGACACACCTGTTTGAGGAAAAATGTACAGCTTCCCCATCTTCACGGCTCCGGATGGCATGTTACTGCCTTCTCTGTGTTGATCCAAAAAATTAAACTCACAGTTTTCTAGATCAGACTGTCAACATTATCAATGCAAAACTTTTGAAATGACCAGATATCCAACTGCAAACAGTATGATGACAGTAGAGACAGCAGTTTCCCATCTGTCCCCTCCTACCCCATCAAGCCCAACCACCACAACAGAAATTAATAAGATAAGTGTCGGGGGAAAAAAAGGGAAAGAGGGGCACCTGGGCGGCTCAGTCAGATAACCGTCCAACTTCGGCTCAGGTCATGAGCTTGGGGTTCGTGAGTTCGAGCCCCACATCAGGCTCAGTGCTGACAGTTCAGAGCTTGGAACCTGCTTCTGCTTCTTATTCTGTGTCTCCCTCTCTCTGCCCCTTCCTCTCTCTCTCTCTCTCTCTCTCTCTCTCTCTCTCTCTCTCTCTCTCAAAAATAAATAAACATTAAAAACTTAGAAAAAGAAAGTAAGGAAAAGAAAAGAAATAAATACAAATAAGAAGGCATGACATGACACAGGGAAAAAGACAAGATAATGAGGAAACAGCAAGGCTATAGCATAGTGCTGTATTTTACAACCCTGTCTACCCAAAAGACTCTCCTGGGAGCCTGGGAAACTCTGATTCCAGAGCCACCCCCTAGATCGGCAGAGTCAAAGTGTTTGGAAGTGGGTGTTGGTTGGGCTATTTTCTTTTACATTTCCTTGAAGTGTTTCTAATTTATGGTAGGCTTGAATACTACTGACTAGATGGTCACATTTACCAATTAACTTTTTTTAAGTTTTTAAATTTCAGTTAATTAACATACAGTGTAATATTAGTTTCTGGTGTACAGTTTAGTAATTCAACACTTATATACAATACAATCCCTGGAACTCATCACAAATGTACTTCTTAATCTATATCACTTATCTCATGCATTCTTTTACATACCTTCCCTCCGGTAACCATCAGTTTGTCCTCTATAGTTAAGTGTCTGTTTCTTGATTTGCCTCTCTTCTTTTCTTTTCCCTACCCTCATTTGTTTTGTCTCTTAAATTCCACATATGAGTGAAATCATTTGGTATTTGTCTTTCTCTGACTGACTTATTTCACTTAGTATAACACTCTCTAATTTCATCCACACCATTGAAAATGCGAAAATTTCTTTTTTTTATGGCTAAGTAATAGTCCATTGTATATATATGCTACATCTTCTTGACCCATTCATCAGTTAATGGACATTCGGCTGTTTAAAATCAATGGACAGGAATCTGTTGCATTTCTACATACCAATAATGAAGCAGAAGAAGAGGTATTAAAGAATCAATTCTATTTACAATTCCACCAAAAGTCATAAGATAACTAGGAATCAACCTGATGAAAGAGGTGAAAGACCTGTACTCTGAAAACTATAAAATATTAATTAAAGAAACTGAAGATCACACAAAGAAATGAAAAGACATTCCATGCTCATGGATTGGAAGAACAAATAGTAAATGTCTATACTACTCAGAGCAATCTACACATTTATTGCAATCCTTATCAAAATACCAATAGCATTTTTTTCTTAGACCTAGTGCAAACAATCCTAAATTTCATGTGGAACTGCAAAAGACCCTGAATAGCCAAAGTGAACTTGAAAAAGCAAAGCAAAGCTTGAGGCATCACATTTCTGGACTTCAAGTTACATTACAAAGCTGTAGTGATCAAAACAGTATAGTAGTGACACAAAAATAGACACATAGATCAATAGAACAGAATAGAAAACCCAGAAACGAACCCACAACTATATGGTCATTTAATCTTTGACAAAGCAGGAAAACATAACCAGTGAGAAAAAGTCTCTTCAACAAATGATGTTGGGAAAACTGGACAGCAACATGCAAAAGAATGAAACTGGACCACTTACACCATACACAAAAACAAATTCAAAATGGCTGAAAGGCCTAAATGTGAGATGGGAAACCATCAGAATCCTAGAGGGGAACACAGGCAGTAAACTCTTTGACCTCAATCACAGTAACTTCTTACAAGACATGTCTCCTGAGCAGGGGAAACCAAAGCAAAAATGAACTGCTGGGACTTCATCAAAACAAAAAGCTTCAGTAATTAACTCATTTCATTTATGTATGTATGTACATGTGTCTATGAGTATATGAAATAGTTTAGTTTCTCATTTCTTCTAGAGTCTAAGTTATTGACAAACTTTTTTGTGGGTGATTATTACAGGTTTTGCTTTTTCAGGATTTTGCTAATATAATTAAATTAAATTAATATTCTGGGGTATCCTTTTTTAAGATATCACTGATTCCTTGTTATTTTTATTAATGAAGGGGTAATATATCATCCACCGTAACATCAGTTTATTGTAACTTGATGCTAACTCTGCAGAGGAAAAAACTTCAGGACAACTTTTAAAAAGTTAAAAAGCAAATAGATACAATAAAACTAAGTACCTATGAAAATGGTATTCTTTTTTTTTACCTAAAATTTGTTCTGTAATATTTTTTCAGATGCTCATAAAACATTTACTACTGCAGTTTTAATGACTTAGACGTTATTAAAGCCATAGTGTTTAGACTGAGTTCTCTGACAATAGTAAAATTGACAGGTGGTAAAGTAATATGAAGGGAAAAGAAATAAAATGCTACCTGCAGAACTCCCTTTCAATAAGTAACTTATGAGAGACACTTGCTTGTACATTTCCAGTATCTTGCCTTCTGGGAATTTCCCTATTGAATACCAGACCTGCAAAACAAAATATGGGCTTGTACGAAAAGCTGCTGCCTGTGCGTGTAGGCAAAACCCCACTTCCTTCCCTAATAATCAGTACTCTCCCAGCATGAAAGAAATGGCTGTAATGCAAATCTTTATGGATTTACTGTCCTCCCTGATACTTGTGCAGTTTCCAGCTCACTGTGGAATACCGTCAGACTGCATTATACACTAAAATCACAGTACCATTGCAGGGGAAAGTCTCAGTATCACACATACCAAGGTTTTGATAGCATATGAGGGTGTAAAATTTAAAAATGTATTTTTTTCTGCCTGGTGAACATTAACTCCTACTGAGCCCAGGGCTAACATAGAAATAGCCTGGCTATAAGCGTTTCCTAGCCCAGCTAAAGGCTGCTCCCATACTCCTTTATTCTTCGTGCTATAAACATTTTGTAGGGTTTCTCAGGTTTGTAAATCCATGAATTTTCCCCCCGTGGAGGTCACCTAAAGGAGGATGTGGAGGTCTCTCTCAGCCTGCCCACAAGTACAGAGCCATTAAGGATTCCCCCTTCACTTAGTCAAAATTGGAACAAATGTCAAAAGTCTTAACACCTAGCTTTGCACTTCATCCCTGAAGGGTTTTGACACTGCTTTTTTCCAAAGCTACTGGAAAACTCATTTAAAATTATGTAGTTAATGACAACAGGCAAGATATTGTTTTAGAAGACAGGATATTTGTTTACGATCCTGTGTATTATTTTAAATTCCAAATCCAACTTCTACTTTCATAGTATTCTTTAAGTGAACAAATTCTTCCAGTCTGTCCTACCAAGCATGAGAGAGGGCAGTGTTGATTTCAGTTAGGTGTGTGCTTATAAGTTGGAGAAAGTGACTTATTGTACTGGACAAATTTGACTTTGGATAGGAACATTAAAAGGAAAAAACGCAGAATCTAAAATTAAATAAACATTCTTTCATGATTCAAGGTTCATCAATACTCCTAGCATTGCCTACATATTCTGCTACTTTTCCCTAAAACAAAAAAAAGATTATATACTACTGATCTAAAAAGAAAAAAATCTCCTAAGAAGTGCACCAGAATATCACCATAGTCTGTGGGGAAAAAAAAATGATTTTTATTTCCTACTCTAGGTTTTCTTAATAATCTGTAATGATATATTAGTTTTATAATAAAAATTGATAAATAATAAAGTATATGGCTTACATCTTAGAATATGACCATATTTCACAGATGTTACTCTTTTGTACAACTGTGAGAGGAGTATCATCTCCCAGACAAGGAAGTTAGTAACAGAAAGGCATTGTATTTTTAACAATTGCCAAAAACAGAAGTTTGAAAGTTTAGTAAACCTCTTCTTCCTATGTGTATCAAAATCAAAGAATGACATCATCAAATTATTCACTGATCTGAAGTAAAAATTATTATAAATATAAAGAAATTATGTAATAAAAACATCAGAATCCAATTTTTACTGAGTTATAAAGAATTGGTAAAAAAAGACACAGCAATTAGGGGTTACTCTAATAATTTTAAAATATCTTCATCTATGTTTTAAAATATGAAAATGTAAGACTATGGAATAATGATACTTGTTTATTCCTCAAATTCTTAAAATCTGGAAAATTCTATTGCATTCATGAAAACTACCAAAACACATACAGAGAAAAAAATGCCTCATTTTATAGGTAAGAAACTAATTTTTGGTGGGAGGCTAGCTGTCATTCTCCAGGCCACTGAGTCAGATTTCAGAAGATTTGGGGCTTGAACCCACGTTTTTGTGTCTTAGTTTAGGGAATAATTACTTTAGTTTGTTGTTAACTCTTGTTTGTTCTTAATGTTTCCACTTTTAAATGAATTAAAGTTAAATTGTGTCAACAAAATAAGAATGTCCAAATGTATAAAAACACTGCAAGAATTCTTCAGTGAATATGGAAACCAACTTGACAACTATTTAAAAAATAAAAAAATAAAAACCATAAAAGTTACATTTTCTTTGAGCAAAAAAATAAAAAATAAAAATGATTTTCAAAGAAAAAAATTCTACAGTGAGTACTCACATGCATATAAATTCTACCATTAAGTTGTAACTGTATCTCAAAATACTCTTCCTCTTGAAGCCTGTATTATCTGATATAAATGTACGCACTTCAGTATTCTTATGGTAACTATTTAAATAGTATAATGTTCCATCTAATTAATTTTAACCCACTTGTGTTTTTACATATGAAGTGCTTCTTTTTAGATAAAATATAATTGGGTCCCTGTTCTTTTATCTATGCTGATAAATCTCGCCTTTTAGTTGGAATGCATAGGCCGTTTACATTTAATGTAATTATTGATATGGTTGTACTGGTGTCTACCATCTAAATTTTTTTTCCATGTCTCATCTGTCTTTCGTTACTTTCTTCTTCCTTTCCTTCCTTACATCAGCTATTTTTAAATTTTATATTAAGTTATCTATTGGCATTTTAGCTACACTTTTGCATTATTCTTTTAGAGTTGTTCTAAGGAATACTATACATAGCCTGCAATGTTTATGGTTTATTTTAAATTAATATTATATCATTTCACATAAGACAGAGAAAAATTTTATCATGCTGTTGCACACTGTTCTGCCCTCCATTGTTTCTGACAAGAAACTAGTCATCATAAATAAAATTGCTTTCTTATATCCAGTGGGGTGGTCTCTCTCTGCCTGCTTTCAGTATTTTCATTTTACTTTGTTGAGCGTCTTCAATTTAAAAATTATGTCTTTCAACAAATTTGGGAAATTTCTGGAAATTATTTATTTAAGTATTTTGTTCCTGCTCTTTCTTTTCTATCTTTTCATTCTAGGACCCTAATTACATTGGGGTTAATTACAAAGGTTAGACATTTTTGTGCTGTCTCTCAGATCCTAAGGCACTGTTCCTTTTTTTTTTTTCCTACTTCCTTCTCCCTTTTCTTCAGACTAGTAATTTCTATTACTCTATCTTCAGGTTCAGTACTCTTCCCTCTGTTTTCTTAAATCTCCTCAGTCATAATCAGTAGTTTTTTTTTAATTTCAGATTTTATGATTTATAGTGCCAGTGTTCCTTTTTTTTTTTTTCTATTTCTCCCTCTATTCTGAAATTTCCTATTTTTTTACATCAGGTACAAATATGTTATCAATAATTATAATAGTTGAGTTAAAAATCTATGTCTGACAAATTCACTGCCTATCCATGTCAGAGTTGGAGTTAAATAACCTTTTCTCTGTGCTGCTGTTTCTTTGTAGACTGAGTTATTTTGGATTTTATGCTGAAAACGTTGAATGTTATATTGTGGGCATTCTGGGTTTTGCCATGTTCCTCCAAAGAGTGTTAATTGTTTTGCCTAGCAAGCCGCGAACTCAGCTAAACTGAAACTTTAAACTGTGTGATAAGTAGAAGCTGAAATAATGTTGGCTTTCACTGCACTGGGCTCTGGACAAACGTAAAGTTTGTCCTGTACCTATAGTCCACAGTTTGGGAAGCATTTACATGCAGAACTGGGGGCTCCAGATCTGTGCTTTTCTCTTCCCAGAATTCCTATTACCTTTTACTTTCCATCTGTTGGAATGGCTATCACTTTTGTCCTTGACCTCTTTGAGCCAATGCATTTGATGGTGTCTTTCAATTTAGTCCAGCCACATGTGGAAGGCTGGGACCTACCGTATGGCCAAATGCTGTGACATTGGGGAAACTTACTCAGTGGCATTTTGTCTTCCAAATGTAGAATCCTCTTTGTTTTATTTTTTATTTTTTCCCACCTTTGGTCATTCTTCAATTTATAATTGCTTTCTAAGGAAGAGTTTGTTTGATAATAGCTACTTTACTATGACATGAAGTAGAACCATGTTAAAATTAATCTTTGTCTTCTCTTTGCTTTGTTTATATATTTGTTTAGTTACTATTTGAGTATTTATTGAACACTACTTACTGCTGAATAAAATATTTTTCAGTACAATAGCTTTCTTTTTTTATTATTTAAATAGTTGAAAACCAAGTTGTTTTCCATATAACACCCAGTACTCTTCCCCACAACTGCCCCTCTCCATGACAATCACCTCCTTCCACTTCTCCCCTCCCTCCTCAGCCCTCAGTTTGTTCTCAGCATTCAAAAGTCTCTCATGATTTGCCTCACTCCCTCTCTCCAACTCCTTTCCCCCCTTTCCCCTTCCCATGGTCCCCTATTAGGTTTCTCCTGTTAGACCTCTGAGTGAAAACATATGGTATCTGTCCTTCTCTGCCTGACTTATTTCACTTAGCATGACTCCCTCCAGGTCCAACCATTTTGCTACAAATGGACAGATTTCATTCTTCCTCATTGCCGTGTAGTATTCCATTGTATATTTGCCACATCTTCTAGATCCATTCATCAATTGATGGACATTTAGGCTCTTTCCATGATTAGGCTATTGTTGACAGTGCCGCTATGAACATACATGTGCTCCTATGCATCAGCACTTCTGTATCCCTTGGGTAGATCCCCAGCAGTGCTATTGCTGGGTCAGAGGGGAGTTCTTTTGTTAATTTTTTGAGGAACCTCCACACTGTTTTCCAGAGAGGCTGCACCAGTTTACATTCCCACCAACAGTGTAGGAAGGTGCCGTTTCTCCACATCTTTGCTTATATTTTAATCCTTGTGACGGTAGAGTCAATTTGCTTAGTGACTGTGAGCAGAGTCATACTACTTAGGATCAAATATTTAGCTCTTTCACTAACTATGTGGTCTTGTTGCTTTTCATTTTTAAACTGAAAATAAAGATAATGTACCAATCTCCAGAGAGATTGTGAACACTAAATAGGACATTATTTGCACAGCTGTTAGTTTAGTGACTAGGACACAGTAGATATTTAAATGTTAGCTTTTGTCAATATCAATAACATTCTTTTTTAAGCCATGCATTATATAATTTCTGCCTCTGGAGCTCAAGCCACTCACACTCAGAAAGATCTTTTCGTGGCCATTTTTATAATCAAATTTTGTACCATTCCCTACTTGCAACCTTTTTTTTGAAGGAAAAAGAAAACATGTAAACACGTAAATGTGCTTAGGGATACCTATCTTTGGGAAATGACTGAATTTTGGCTAATTAGAAATGAATTCCTACAGTTTCATGCAGTTCTCCCCCTCTGACCAATTATTTTATGTGGCTGACTGAACTGTATTTTTGCTCTCTAAATAGCAAATGTGGACACAAACTGTACAGGGTTTGGAGCCTTATTTATTTACAAGAAGGAGCCATGTACCCTTTAGTCAACAAAGCAAGCTTATTTTCTTGCATCTGACCACATGACTGTCTTCCATCCCATTTCCACTTGCAAAAGTCAGGTTAAGCCTACTGGCGAACTATTAAAAATTACTTAAAGCTTGCATAATTGTTTAGATGCTTGCTTTTTTTCAACTCAAAAATAAATTAAAAATCAATCAACTAATGAATCCCCCGTCTCTTTTTGTTTGGACTACCTCCAGCTGCCTGTTTGCAGGGGCCTATTTTTGTAAACACGTTAATAGAAGATAGTGACTGTAGTAAGACTTGGTAAATCTGCCTTTTTTTTTTTTTTTTGCCTTTTTTTGTTTTTGTTTTTCATATTCTTTCTCTAGCTGCAGATCCAGAGCTTTTAAATTTTAGGGGTATTAAGGAAACTATAGGACGTGTGAAGGGGTGCCTCAAGGGGAAAAAAGGTATAAACTTCACAAGACTCATGAATCACAGGCAAAATGTATTGGGTAGAAACTTCCATGATTTGCAGACAGCCCATCAACCGAGTTTCCGTGAAGGCCAACCCCGCTTGGATTCGAGACCATTGCTGAAGCGATATAGTCACATCCTGCATTGTATTTGTCTATTTATATCACATCCTTCAGGCAAAGATGCGATGGGGTTTTCAAATGTTGGTAAAGAAAGTTTACATGTTGTCATCTTACAAATACAATAATAATAACAATAACAATAACAATAATAATAATGACAACAAAAATAATGCTCTAAGACAAAGCAGATCTTTACAGTAAAGCATTAAAAGCAATTCAAGAGAAAGCATCCAGATTTAGCATGAAGTAGTGCTTAGC
Source organism: Suricata suricatta (assembly GCF_006229205.1). Classification (NCBI taxonomy): domain Eukaryota; kingdom Metazoa; phylum Chordata; class Mammalia; order Carnivora; family Herpestidae; genus Suricata; species Suricata suricatta. The sequence continues at coordinate 83,550,335 of NC_043703.1, read as the reverse complement.
AAAACATGACAAAAGCTACCAGTGCCTCTGGCTATACTATTTTATGCAACCCCATACATTGGAAAGTTTTATTTTTCCCAGTAAGTACTGGAAAGTGTGGTTGAATCACTTTACCTCAATTCCATTGCATACACTTTCTATACATGAGGATTGATGAGCGAAACTTTGCTGCATTCGTAATTGGATATTTATACCCAATATATTTTTTTTACTTTCAAATAATTGTAGCTAAACTTCCCTTGAACTAAATTAAAAAGCGGGATGCAAATTGTCTGTATATTGTGGTTGCAATTATGAAAATATGACTGCATATGAAAAAAGGACTGGAAGGGAATATACAGAAATTACTTTAATTATATAGGTATGATGGAAATTATAGGAGTTTACACACACACACACACACACACACACACACACACACACCATTTAAATTTTATGTAATACTTTGTTACTGTTTTTACAATAGTATTTTATTTTTTTAAAGTTTCCCACCTACAAATGCAAGTCTGTCAGCTTGAAAATACATTAAATGATTTTTTAAATTAAATCTTTTTTTCTGCTTTTCAGAAGCTCCTGCTCCTAGCTTCCCCATCCCTTCCTCCTGCAGTAAATTCATTCAGTGATTCATTTAACTGAATGCATTGAGCACTGAAAATATGCCACACGGACACAGTGGCCACGAAGATGTGTCACGTCCATTGATGTTGCCCTCAAATCTTCGCTCACTGCCGACTTTCCAGAATGTTCTAAGGACGCCATGTCTGATGACCACTCCAGCTTCCTTCCTGTCACTGTCAAGTTTCTAGAAACACAATCCCAAAGCAGGTTCACATGATCAAAATGTAATCCTTAACCTTTTGTGTTCTTATCCCACCCTGGCCAACCACTCAACACTCTTCTCTTCGCTCCCCCTAAATACTCCACTTTCCAAGTACAGTGACATTTTCTCATTTTCCATCATTTCTCATTACAGCAGGACATTTAACAGACTTAACCAGCTGCTGCTTTTTAAACCTCCTCTCCTCCATTCCTTCTGCCACTCTAAAATCGACTTCACTCGTGTTTCTTCATCTATCCTCCTTGCCTCTTAGTTATCTCCTACTTTTGAATTCTTCACTTTTCAAAGTTCGCTGTGTGTTTTTTCTTCACTCTCTCCAACCACTCTCCATTATTTTATCTGCGGGGACAGTGCTTACAATAATCATTATATATATAATTACAATAGCTCAATGTTGAGGAGGGCTCATTATATGCCAGGTGCTATGCTAATCGGTTCAGGCTTTGTTTCCATGATTTTATTTAATCTTTGCAACAACCATAAAAGGTAGAAAATCTCACTGCATAGACATTCTTGCTGGGTTTTTGTTTTTTTGTTTTTTTTTTTAGTTTTTTCAACACTTACTTATTTTTGAGAGAGGGAGAGAGAGAACATGAGTGGGGGAGGAGCAGAGAGACAGGGAGACACAGAATTCAAAGCAGGGTTCAGGCTCTGAGCTGTCAGCACAGAGCCCAATGCTGGGCTCAAACTCACAAACTGCAAGATCATGACCTGAGTCAAAGTCAGACACTTAATTGACTGAGCCACCCAAGTGCCTTTTTTTCTTAGAGAATTTCTGGGATGCCTGGGTGGCTCAGTCGGTTAAGTGTTAGACTTTGGTTCAGATCATGATTTCATGGTTCATGGATAGGAGCCCTGTGTCGGGCTCTGTGCTGACAGCTCAGAGCCTGGAGGCTGCTTTGGATTCTGTGTCTCCCTCTCTCTCTGACCCTCCCCCATTCATGCTCGCTCTCTCTCTCTCTCTCAAAATTAAATAAACACGAAAACAAAATTTAAGAGAGAATTTTGGAGCTTCCAAGATTGAAATCATTTTTCTAGGATGGTACTGTTCTAAGTAGAGGGCTAGGACTCTAACTCTACCAAAGTTGGAGTGCAGAGACCACCTTCCCAAGTGCTGGGCTGTGCCCTTGCCTGGCACCACTCCAGTAACGCCCACTCTGACCGGCCTCTCTGGCCAATTCATTTCTCACCATCACCACACCCCGTTAGCCCTTTTCTCAAAAAGGACACATCAGGACCTTACACACATTTAAGATAGCTGTTCATCCCCTAAAATGCCTCCTTCTCTGATCTCTCCACCTATTTCAATAACATCATCCCTGACATTCACTTACAAAACATTGGTCTTGGGGCATCTGGGTGTCTCAAGTCAACTGAGCATCTGACTTTGAGCTTACAGTTTGTGAGTTCGAGCCCCACATCAGGCTCCACACTGACAGTGAAGAGCCTGCGTGGGATTCTTTCTCTCCCTTTCTCTCTGCTCCTGCCCCTCTCATGTGCATGCAGACTCGCTCGAAATAAATAAACTTAAAAAAAAAAAACCTAAAAACTAAAACACTCGTCTTCATCTCTGCTTGTCCTTCTCTTTCATCACCCACGTCTGCAAAATTACTGGAATTCACTGACTTTCTTTTTATTTTCCAAACCCCTGTCAGTTTACAAGAAGGAACACACACATACATACACCCAACAGCAAAAGCCACCCGGCAAAGGGATTTTTTAAGAAAAAGAATTAAGAAACTGTTCATAAAAATAGGTGATAGCTGTCTTTCATATCAACAAATTGAGATAAAATAAAGTTATCAGTTGAGAAAAAGAACTTTCAAATTGTATCAGAAAAGAAAACCAAAGCATGGGTGAAGCTATATCTAAAATAAACCTAACTAGAAGGACGAGAAGCAAAGAGGATTGCCAAATACACCAGAAAGGGAAAAAAAAAAAAATCATGTAGTCAGGGCTAAATAAAAAAGCAAAAGTTGATACAACACAAAATGTATATTTCATAATGAGAAAGTGTATAATTTCAGTGATAATGGTAGCATATAATCTCTAGGACAGTCTTCTGACTCATTTTGAAGTTTTATGATGTTATCATGTAAGATTAATGTCAAGAATAGACTTCTATGATGCATTTGGGCCATAATAGGAATGCAATCAGAGATAAATAATCAGAATACTTACGATAATAATTTTTCTTTTTTTATAGTTTATTGTCAAGTCGGTATCCATATAACAGTGCTCTTCCCCACAACGGCCCTCCTCCATGTCCATCACCACCGTCCTCTCTCCCCCTCCCCTTTAAGCCCTCAGTTTGTTTTCAGTAGTCAAGAGTCTCTCATGATTTGCCTCCCTCTCTCCTTAAGTCTTTTCCCCCCTTCCCATGGTCCTCTGTTAAGTTTCTCCTGTTACACGTATAAGTGAAAACATACAGTATCTGTCCTTCTCTGCCTAAATTATTTCACTTAGCATGATACTCTCAAGTTCCATGTACATTGCCACGAATGGCCAGATTTCATTCTTTCTCACTGCCATGTAGCATTCCATTGTATATATAAGCCACATCTTCTTGACCCATTCATCAGTTTAGGCTCTTTACATGATTTGGCTATTGTTGACA
>NC_043703.1:83527354-83546780 GCF_006229205.1 Suricata suricatta | reverse complement strand
CACTCTGACTGGTGTGAGGTGGTATCTCAGTGTGGTTTTGATTTGAATTTCCCTGATGATGAGTGACACTGAGCATCGTTTCATGTGCCTGTAGGCCATCTGGATGTCCTCTTTGGAGAAGTGTCTATTCAGGTCTTCTGCCCATTTCTTCACTGGATCATTCATTTTTTGTGTATGGAGCTTAGTGAGCTCCTTGTATATTTTGGATACTAGCCCTTTATCTGATATGCCATTTGCCACTATCTTTTCCCATTCTGTTGGTTGCCTATTCGTTTTTTTTATTGTTTCCTTTGCCTTGCAGAAGCTTTTTATCTTGATGAGGTCCCAGTAGTTCATTTTTGTTCTTGATTCCCTGGCCTCTGGGGATGTGTCGAGGAAGAAATTGCTGCGATTGAGATCAAGGAAGCTGTTTCCTGCTTTCTCCTCTATGGTATTGATGGTTTCCTGTCTCACATTCAGGTCCTTCATCCATTTTGAGTTTATTTTTGTGTATGGTGTAACAGAGTGGTCTAGTTTCATTCTTCTGCATGTTGCTGTCCAGTTCTCCCAGCACCATCTATTAAAAAGGTTGTCTTTTTTCTATTGGATACTCTTTTCTGCTTTTTCTGCTTTGTCAAAGATTAATTGGCCATACATGTGTGGGTCCACTTCTGGGTTCTCTATTCTATTCCATTGGTCTATGTGTCTGTTTTTGTGCAAATACCATACTGTCTTGATGATTACAACTTTGAAGTAATGGCTAAAGTCTGGGACTGTGATACTTCCCATTTTGGTTTTCTTCTTCATTATTACTTTGGCTATTCAGGGTGTTTTGTGGTTCCATACAAATTTTAGGATAGTTTGTTATAGCTTTAAGGATGCTGGTGCAATTTTTATTGGGATAGCATTGAATGTGTAGATTGCTATGGGTAATAATGACATTTTAACAATGTTTATTCTTCCAATCCATGAGCATGAAATGCTTTGCATTTCTTTGCATCTTCTTCAATTTCCTTCATAGATTTTCCATACTTTTCATTGTACAAGACTTTTACATTCTTTGGTTAGGTTTATTCCTAGGTATTTTATGGGTTTTCGTGCAGTTGTGAATGGAATCAGTTTATTGATTTCTCTTTCTGTTCCTTCATTATTTGTATATAAAAATGCAACCGATTTCTGTACCTTGATTTTTACCCTACGACTTTGCTGAATTTATGGATCAGTTCTAGTAGGCTTCTGGTGGAGTCAGTCGGGTTTTCCATGTAGAGTATTATGTCATCTGCAAAAAGTGAAAGTTTGACATCATCTTTCCTAATGCTGATGACTTTTATTTCCTTTAATTGTCTGATTGCTGATGCTAGGACTTCCAGCACTATGTTAAACAACAGTTGTGAGAGTAGACATTCTTGTCATGTTCTTGATCTCTGGGGGAAAGCTCTCAGTTTTTCCCCATTGAGGATGATATTAGCTGTGGCCTTTTCATGAATGGCTTTTATAATATTTAAGTAAGTTCATTCTATCCTGACATCCTCGAGGGTTTTTATTTAGAAATGATGCTGTATTTTGTCAAAGGCTTTTTCTGCATCTATCAACAGGATCATATGGTTTTTATCTTTTCTTTGGTTAACGTGATGTATCACATTGATGGATTTGTGAATATTAAACCAGCCCTGTAACCCAGGAATAAATCCCACTTGATCGTGGTGGATAATTCTTTTTATATGCTGTTGAATTCGATTTGATAGTATTTTGTTGACTATTTTTGCATCTGTATTCATTAAGGATATTAGCCTGTAGTTTTCTTTTTTTATTGGGTCCTGTCTGGTTTGGGAATCAAAGGGATGCTGGCTTCATAGAATGAGTCCGTAAGTTTTCTATTTCTATTTCTATTATTTCTATTTCTATTTCTATTTTTTTTGAATAGCTTGAGAAGAATGGGTATTAACTCCATTTTAAATGTCTGGTAGTATTACCCAAGGAAGCCGTCTGGCACAGGCTCTTATTCTTTGGGAGATTTTTGACATCTGATTCAATTTCTTCACTGGTTATAGGTCTGTTCTGATTTTTCATCTCTTCCTGTTTGAATTTTGGCAGTGCATGTGTGTTTAGGAATTTGTCCATTTTTCTAGGTTATCCAGTTTGTTGGCATATAATTTTTTATAGTATTTCCTGATAATTTATTGTATTTCTGAGTGATTGGTTGTAATAAATCCATTTTCATTTATGATATTGTCTATTTGAATGTTCTGTCTTTTCTTTCTGAGGAGCCTGGCTAGAGGTTTATCAATTTTGTTTATTTTTTCAAAAAAAAAAAAACTCTTGGTTTCATTGATCTGTTCAACTGTTTTTCTGGATTCTATATTGTTTTTTTCTGTCCTGATCTTTATTATTTCTCTTCTTCTGCTGGCTTTGGGGTGCCCTTGCTGCTCACCTTCTAGTTCCTTTAGGTGATCTGTTACATTTTGAATTTGTGCTTTTTCTAGTTTCTTAAGATAGGCCTGGATTGCAATATACTTAAGACTTAAGTCTTAAGGCAGTCTTAAGACTGCCTCTGCTGCATCCCAGAGAGTTTGGATTGTTGTATTTTTTGTTTTCATTTGTTCCCATATATTTTCTTAATTTCTTCTCTAATAGCCTGATTGGCCCAATAATTCTTTAGTAGCATGGTCTTTAACCTCCATATTTTTGGAGGTTTTCCAGACTTTTTCCTGTGATTGATTTCAAGTTTCATAGCACTGTGATCTGAAAGTGTGTATGGTACGATCTCAATGCCTTTATATTTATGGAGGGCTGCTTTATGTCCCAGTATGTGATCTATCTTGGAGAATGTGCCATGAGCACTCAAGAAGAAAGTGAATTCCCTAGCCTCAGGGTATAGAGTTCTAAATATATCTGTCAAATCCATCTGTTTCAATGTGTCATTCAGGTCCATTGTTTCTTTAGTGATTTTCTGTCTGGTTGATCTATCCATTGCTGTAAGTGGACTATTAAAATCCCCTGCAATTAGCACATTCTTGTCAATAAGATTGTTTCTGTTTGTGATTAATTGTTTTATGTATTTGGGTGTTTCCGAATTCGGTGTAGAGATGTTTATAATTGTTACCTCTTCCTGAGGGAGAGACCCTGTAATTATTATATAAGGTCCTTCATCTTTTGTTACTGCCTTTACTTTAAAGTCCAGTTTGTCCAATATAAGTATGGCTACTCCAACTTTCTTTTGACTTCCAGTCACATTATAGATATTTCTCCAACCCTTTACTTTCAATCTGAAAGTGTCTTCAGGTCTAAAATGAGCCTCTTGTCAGCAAATAGATGGATTTTGGTTTTTTATCCATTCTGCTACCCTGTGTCATTTGATTGGAGCATTCAGTCCATTTACAGTCAGTGTTATTATTGAAAAATATGGGTCTAGATTCATTGTGTTCTCTGCAGCGTTCATGCTTGTAGTGGTGTCCTTGGTACCTTGTATTCCTTGCAACATTTCTCTCATAGAGTCCCTCTTAAGACTTCTTGTAGGGCTGGTTTGGTGGTGATGAATTCTTTCAATTTTTGTTGATTTGAGGAAACCTTAATCTCTCTTTCTCTTCTGAATGACAGGCTTTCTGGATAAAGGATTCTTGGCTGCATATTTTTTCTGTTCATCACATTGAAGATTTCCTGCCATTTTTTTCTGGCCTGCCAAGTTTCATTAGATAGTTCTGTAACCATTCTGATATATTTCCCTTTTTATGTTAGGGTCCTTTTATCCTTTGCTGCTTTCAGAATTCTCTCTTTATATTTTGCCAGTTTCATATGTCATGCCAAAGGTTGATTCAAGTTACATCTGAGGGGAGTTCTCTGTGCCTCCTGGATTTCACTGTCTGTTTCCTTCCCCAGTTTGGGGAAGTTCTCAGCTATAATTTGATCAAGCACCCCTTCAGGACATTTTTCTCTTTCTTTTTCTTCAGGAATTCCTATGATATGGATATTGTTCTGTTTGATTGTAATACTCAGGTCTCAAATTCTCCTTTCGTGCTCTTAGATCAATTTCTCCCTCTTTTTCTTGGCTTCCTCTTTTTCTATAACTGTGTCTTCTAATTCACCTATTCTCGTCTCTACCTCTTCAATCCATGCAGTGGCAGCCTCCATTTTATTATACACCTAATTTATAGCATTTTTTAACTCATCATAGCTATTTTGAAGTTCCCTAGTCTTTATATCAATAGCCTCTCTGATGTCTTCCATGTTTTTTTCAAGCCCAGTGATTAATTTTATAACCATTGTTCTAAATTCTTACTCCATTTTATTGATTTTATCTATTTTGAGCAGTTCTGTGGCTGTGACTTCTTTCTGGAATTTCTTTAGAGGAGAGTTCTTTCATTTTGCCATTTTAGCTAACTTTCTGTCTCCTGTCAGTTTTAAAAGCTTGTTATGCACCCTGCACTTGTTAGTATTGCTGTATTAAAGGAGGCTCATTGACTGTCCAGGGATTTCCATTCAGGAAGTGTTCTTTTAATGGTGTATCTTAGTTTCTCTTGTTGTGCCTTTGATTATTTTCTTTCCCTACTCAGTGATATTTTGGACTCTCCACCATGTGTACTTTGGCTTGTTTCTTGAGGTAGCCCTATGAGGCTCTCTTCTTTGTGGACTCTGTCTTTTTCTCCCACTCTTGCAGATCAGAGTATTGTGGCTTCAGTCCTTCTTAGTTTAATAGATGCAGGTGGGTGAAAATTACAGTGCTCCTTACTTCTCCACCATCTTGTCTTCTTCAGTCAATATATTTTTAAATTTTCATGTCTCTCAGCAACTGGTTTGGCAATGTTTTCAAAAATGATCTCTTGATTGCACACTGATCAAAAATTATTTGAAATTTAAATTTGTAACTTCCTTGCTTATTATTTGCAAATCTATCTGGCAAATCATTGAGGTACAATAATTTCCAAGCTAGGTGTTAATTTTTCATCTTTGTCTATGGAATAAATCCCTTGTTGTTGCTTCTGGATAGTGGGTTTCACCCTCATGAAAATCTGGATGGTCTGCTTCACCATCTCCTCCTGGTTCTGCGCTTGATAGTAATTTTTCTTTTAGGTTTTGTTATAACACTCTTTTAATTTCATCTTATTATATTTAGATTTTTACCAAAGGCATGCTTCATCTTCTCTATATTGTCAGTAAAGCTACAGGGCTAATACTGGGTACACTTTCACTTCAGACTCCTTATTTATAACACCTTCCTATAAGAGTAGATTATATTTTAGGAGTTACCACTTAATCCATTCATCTTCCTAATAGTTTAGAATATCCCATACCCAAAGTCTATTTCTTCTCATGGTAGTAATATTTTCCCCTTGTAAATATTTTAAATGTTCTGTAAGATCATCTACCTGTTCACAAAATTGGTATGTGATAATACAGAAAGCTAGTAAGACAATCTAAGTATTATCCATGATTAATGTATGATGTCTCACTAATAAGTTGGAAGTTATTAATCAATGGAACAACTTTTGAAATGCTCTTTCTCCCTTTCACACCACACTGTGTTCCTTTGCTATCTTTTTCTTTCAATCTTTTGTGTTCTTTCTCCTTATCTACTTCCTTTTTCTGCTATCATTCAAAATGGCTGCCATGATCAACTGATCTGATCTCTTATTGGAACTTCCGGTCTCTAGACAGGGCCACTTTATGAGCCTTGCTTTATGTCAAACACTTCCAGTGTCAATCAAAAACTGTTTAAATTATTCTGTGGGGCTCTAGCAATTACTGATCTCTACAGTCAATATATCTATGGAGGATTTAATCATCTTTCAGTAACCATAAATGAATTGTTTGATGTCCTCACTCTTGTCAGGTCAGATGCATGATTGGGAGACTGAGCTTTGGTCTGCAGTAGATTGGGGTCAAATTTGAGCTCTGCTATTTGCTTGCTTTGTCTCTTCAGCTTGACCTGTTGGGTATTTGTATAATGAAACTGTTCATCTGTAAAATGGGGATGAAAAGATTAGAGGTAATGAGTGCACAACACTCAGTCTAGGACTATACACTTGCTGGGTGCCTCAGTCCTGGAGAGTGTTAGCAACACTATGCCACCTGAGGCTGTCTGAAACTAAAATTAACTACAGGAACCTAGCCTGGGAAACAAATCACCTTTAACAATGTTGTTTCCATGAGAAAACATGTTTCGAGTTGTAAACAACTAATTTGTGAATATAAGTTGGGAACACAATTAAGATATCAGGTACTGGGGTCTATGTAGCGCGGGTTGATCTGTGAGTTGTGCCCAAATAACATACACAATCTAAGATACACTGTTAACTTCCTTATCATTTTGCCTAATTTTAGGAACAATTTCAGTATTTGAAGCAGCTGTAGGAATAAAGTTGGTTATTGAAGTAAAAAGATTAATTTTTCACTTTGCTTTTCCTAAGGAAAACAAGAGAGCTGTTCTTGGTAAACATTTACTAATGGGCCTTTGGACTCAAGAGTGTGAAGATACATTAAATTACTCTGAGCTTATCCTTTCGTAGGAAAAAAAAAAAGTGAAATGTTGATTTTTCACACCCAGAAGACTGGGGAGGCATTTTTTGGTAGTAGAAGACACCTTGTCCAAATGACTTTTCACAGAAATTTTTATTATACTATAAAACTTGACATTTACCTTCATGGTGTTAAGGAACCAATAGATGTTTATACCTGCTCATTAATATAAAGGAGGTCAGCAAACTGACATGGGAACAAAAGATATATTTTGTCATAAGGAAAAGAAACTACAAATGAGATAAACACAGAGTGTTTGGTCAACTGCAAAGCAGCTTATTCATTTACCCTCAAATTTAACATTGTATTTATTGAGCACTGACTACATGTCAGACATTGCAGTGGGTGCTCAGAATTCATGTGAACAAGGAAAACAAGTTTCCTGTCTTGGCAGACCTTACATCCCCGTGAGAAAGACAGGTAAAGAAGCATCCAACTGGCATCCGTGGTGAAATTCTAGTCAGACCAATCACTTGTTCTGCTGGTTTAAAAAAGGGCAATCGATCTAGAAATGTGGAGGTTGTTAAGTGTAGAGTTAAACTACTGAATGACTATACCAGGGCTGACATAGAAACAACTCAGAAAGTCTTCACAGTACAGTTACTAATCTCAGGGCGGTTTGAATTTTCACTGAATGAAATTCTTGAATTAGAATGTAATGAGTGTGGAATTCACCAGAAGGATCACAAGGAAGAGTCATGGCCCCTACCAGTAGTTGCTGACTAGTCCTCAGTGAGATACTGTTGAAAGATGAATAAATCTATCCAAAGGTACATCCACAGGATTCCCTTTCTGGCTATAAACATTTTTTTCTACAGAATAAAGAAAAAATATACCCAGATAAAACTACAGGGGTGAAGCATCCTGTTCCTTGGCTCACTCATATCATCATAAGTATAAAATTTGCAACTGGACAGAGTATATTTATTTTTATTTTTTATTTTTTAAAAGCGTTTATTTATTTTTTTAATTTTTTAATAATTTGTTGTCAAATTGGTTTCCATACAACACCCAGTGTTCTTCCCCACAAGTGCCCTCCTCCATAACCACCACCTCTTTTCCCCCCACCCCTTTCCCCTTCAACCCTCAGTTCATTTTCAGTATTCAATAGTCTCTCAAGTTTTGTGTCCCTCTCTCTCCCCAACTCTCTTTCCCTCTTCCCCTCCCCCTGGTCCTCCATTAGGTTTCTCCTGTCCTCCTGTTAGACCTATGAGTGCAAATACATGGTATCTGTACTTCTCCGCCTGACTTATTTCGCTTAGCATGACACCTTCGAGGTCCATCCACTTTGCTACAAATGGCCATATTTCATGGAATACATTTCTTAAGTGGAAACAACAATAAAACTCAGGAATCAAAAGAGTGTCCCATCTTGAACATTTCGTCTATGGTCAACTTCTTGATCTGCCGTCTTCCATTCCCTTCCAACACCTTTTCTACAAATCCTTACTTCCCCAGACTTTCGACAAGGCAGTAACTTACCTGGATCCTACCTTGTGGGTTAAAGCCCTGTCCAGCCCGGAAAAGGCAAGTCGCTCATTAACTCATAAACAGTACAAATCCTCGCAGTGTCTCTGCTAATGTTTGGTTTTCACTTCAAGATTATCCTACGTTCTCATGAAGGGAAGTAGCTGAATTCCACTTTAACTTGTTCTAAGCTCATGCCAATTTTTTGGTGACAGAAGGATTAAAGAAGTCTCAATTTTGGTAAAACTATTCAGTCTGACTCACAGCGGCCTGCAGTGACAATTCCTATAATGATGTTGCCTTGGAGAAAGTTGGTACTGTTCAGTTTGACCTAACCATGTGGTTGAATGAATGACTCTTAGCATCATTAAATGTATAATATTTTAATAATAGTAATTAATATTCTATAATAACCATTAATATCATTGTAGTCAATTATCAGAAATGTCCAAATTATAGACAAGGCACAAAAATTTGGGTACAGATATAGCACAGCTCAATGGAGTAAAAGAAATTATTATCCTAAAAATATTTAATCTCTAGAATTCTGTTTGTCATTAACAAGATCTATGCTTGCTTTGGGGGACCTAACCGTCAAGGCAGTGAAATGAACTAATCCATATGTTCCACATTTATTAAAACCAGGTAGTGTCTTACAATACAAATTAAATTGGTACATCTGGAAAAAGGAATACTAGGATTTACAGGTTGTTGTGATTTTTCCTTATCATAAAATAATGGAAATTGTGGTTCTGATTTTTATTTGATTAAAGGAATCACTTCATTGCTCTAATTGGAAAGGTATGTAAAACTTTCAGAGTATGGACATGTGGATCAACTTTGCTAATGGTGTCTGTTAATTTGACATTGCTAACTGTCTGCTTTTTCCCTGGTGTATGTATTTTTAGTTAGTCAGAAAGTACTTAGTTGAGCAGTTTTTCTTTAATTTCCACTTTTTTTTTTCCAGAGGGCATTTTAACTTAAAATGTGTTGAGAATTTTTATTGCTATTATGTCTGTCTAAATGTTCTCAAGTAACACATTTTTTATCTGCTATTTGGATAGAGACATTTTAGAATCCCCCGAGAATAGTTCAGTTTGGAAAACATCCTATAGACATGATTTGCTGGAGGCAAGATAACAGTACAGATTAAAAGTCTACACCAAGACAATAGGAACAAAATCATAGCTTCCTCAAATCAAAGAGAATGATATTCTTAGTCCCTTTTTTCCCCTCTACTGAGCCTGCAACACCTATTTAGAACTTTGTCTGAAACAAAATCACATTATCATGAGCCTCAGAAGGAATCACTTCCACCCATTTGTTATTGCCTTTGTTTGTGTCCATGACCAGGTACAGGTGTGTGCAGGAAATTACAGAAATGCCTTCGCAGCAGATTGGCTGATTCCTGTTGATGGTGGCCCAGTGGTTTTGAAACAAAACCAAGCAGCCACATCCCCAAAATGGGCAGGAAGCAAACTCATCCCTGTTGGAAACTAGTTCCTACCGCCTGCTTTCTGGAGGTGATTGCCTATTTATTTATAAACAAACATAGAGAAAGGAAAATCCAATGCTGTGAAAAAATAAATGCATTCAGAAATTTTCCAGTACTTTCTAAGTCAGGAAAAGTTTTATTGTTTGCTGAAGTTGCTTTGTGTTATACCGTTGTTTGTTGCAGACTAGTCAGTGGGGAAGCATGGTGGTTGTCTGACCTGACCTTGTCTTATCTTGCCTTGCCTTATCTAAACTGCATTAAAGAGGCATGTACTTGGCTTGCACTCACGGAGCACTTGGGTGGCTCAGTAATTTGAGCATCCAACTCTTGATGTTGGCTCAGGTCTTGGTCCCAGGGTTGTGGGATCAAGTGCCCTCTGTCGGGCTTGGCACTGAGCATGGAGCTTGCCTAAGATTCTCTCTCTACCTCTGTTCCCCCCATCTCATAAAGAAAGAGTCCTGTGCTTGCATTCTAATAAAAAAATGATAATAGTTCAATATGATCTTTCATTTTCAAATTTAGGTACACCTTTCTACCTTTTTTTTGTTTTGTTTACAAAGGCTAACATTTTTATTGCATTCCTTTCATAAACTCTTAGCTCTTTGTGTTTTATACTGACATTGAAGATTCTGTTCATAAAAGGTCCACATCATGGTCATATAAAATCAGAAACCTACAGTCATAGAGTTATTTCTAGAAGAAATACTTACTTTTACTTTTAGAGTTCTCAGCTTAAATAGAATAAAAGGCAAATTTGCTTACAATTTTCTATCAAAGTAAATAAAGCCCAGGCAAAGTAGTAAGGAGTAAATTCAAGGCATCTTTATAACTGGAACAATGGTTTTCTAATTGAGCAATATCATTACCTAAAACCTAAACACAGGGCTAATCCTATAAGGATGTGGCTAATCACAGCTGGCTACATGTTGTTGTCTATTTTAAGGGAAGAAGTAAAGGGACAGAAAACAAAACGTATGCTCCAGTGCGTCTCCTTGATCAGCCTTTTATGACATTATCTTCCCTTTTGAACGTTCCTAACATCTCCAGAATTAGAGTCAAAGAGCAAGGTCTTTATTTTCTTATTCAGTAAAGATTTCCAATTATTTATTTACCATAAGGACATGTTGAACTCAGCTGGTACACATCAACACAGTGATTCCAAAAGTTAATAGTGTATGCTTGAAATAACCCCTCCCAAGGCATCAGAGGCTCTGCAATGCAGAATTCAGTAGATCTTCATTTGGGACCCTGCTTGAACCCAACTGGCAACCATTCTTAATGGTCAGTGGCCCTGCCTTGTCTTAATGGTTGTTAGGTAGTTTTACTGTTATCCTTGATTATAGGCAGGGACTTTTCCTCCAGAAAGTCAGGAGGGGAGAATACCTTCTGTTTGGCTCATGAGATCATGAACATATATATGTAGGCAAACAGACACTAAGCAGATACAGGGAGGAAATGAGAATCCTGAGGAAATAAGAATCAGAGAAGGTAATTTTTCCAAGTGCACTGCACAGGAATAATGACGGACGGCATGTATAGAACCCAGGCCAGGGAAGGCAGCTTTAGCACCATTCTCATTGGGAAGGAGTCCCAGTGTTCCAGATCAGGATGTGACAAAGGGAATTGGGGATCTAGATCAGTTGGCAGTGAGAAATAGTAGGATGGGAGGAGAGAGACAAGTAAGAGGAAAAAAGAAAAATGGAAGTCACAGGCAAATTTAGCCTACTTTATTCTTTTCCAAGAGCTAGTCCGATTTAACGGAAAGTCCTAGTGGAAGGCTCTATTTCTTCAAATCAGTTTCCATTTCACTTTGGAAACTGTAGTTCACATGTCAGTCCCTCTCCCTCCCCTCCTCAGCACCGGGAGGTGTGCCCTACTTTGCTGAGTCATAATGTACTTTGCTTCCCTCAGACTCACAGATCCTCAAAGTCAGAGTTCACATTTTTGTCCTCCTGCATATCTAGGGCCCCCTACAATGTCTGCACATAATCATCCCCTAATAATTGTCAGCAGCATAGTCATTACGAATCAGTTGTGAGTTGACAAATGTGCAGGTAAGATAGTAGTATTTCCTTATACCCAGAGTGGCAGGAGAGGGCTTCTTTGAATGAATAGATGATGTGTAGGTTCTTAAGCTTTCTTGAGAACAGGTCCCCAAAAGTATTTTAAAATTCCTCTGTAATCTTGTTTGCATTCGTGTTGGCCCAGCCAGAAGGGAAAGGTGATTTACTCAGCGAGATAGTGACATTTAATCCTGTTCTATGTTTTCGCAAATACAGGATTAGGAGAAAACAAATGACAGAATTATTACTGTTTTTGTGTACACAAGCAACACTCCCTTTGCCCTGAGCTCTTCCACTCCCCTGAACAAGACAGAGGGGAGGGAGACCCAATGCACGATGCCTTTTAAGTGTCTTTGAAAAATTAACACAAAGAGAACATCTTATTCTAGATTAGTAAGATACAATACATCCCTTAAAGTCTTATGGGAAAATACTTCCCCTTTTGGCTTACTTTTAGAGACTGAAATTGAATTCTACCACCACGGTAAATTTCTAGAAAGGACTCCTATATGCCTCTCCTATATTCCTTCTATGCACCAGCAGGACAAGCAGACACAATGCGAATGAACAGTCTCTGCCCTCTATCTTAGTCACTCAGGCTGCAGTAACAAATACCACAGACTGGGTGGCTTAAAATGATGGGATGTAATTTTCTTATAGTTCCAGAGGCTGGAAGTTCAAGATTAACATGAAAGCTGATTTGGTTCCTGGTGAGTACTGGTATTTCCTGGTTTGCAGATAGGTAACTTTTCTCTGTGTCTTCATGTAGAAGAGAGAGGAAGAGAGGGAGGAGAGAGAGAACCTTCAGGTGTTTCACCTTGCAAAAACACTAATCCTATCATGAAGGCCCCACCCTATGACCTCATCTAACCCTAATTATGTCCCAAAAGCCTGTCTCCAAATACCATCATGCTGGAGATTAGGGCTTCAACATATATCTTTGAGTGGGGGGGGGGGTAACATAAATATTATGTTTTATTCAATCCATAAAACCCTCATATGATAATGTATGAGTATCTTCATTAGGGAAGAGTGGATATTCTATTCCCTATAGGGACCAAATCACTGTACCCACATATCTACTTCCAGCAGCAACTGAATTTAAAAAGCCATTACCCCCAGGCTCAGCACAGGACTACTCACATCATTCAAACATGAATACAAAATGAGGAAACAGGTGCAAGAATGTTGAAGGCACCATGCATCAAAACATATGCTATGCAATACTAGGTCAGGGGATGCTCCTGAGACTTCTAGGTCAAGAACATTGGACCATTACTCAGTGATCATGAGCAAAAGTAAATCCTTGAGATGACAAGCACTAAAGATTGTTGGGGCACCTGGGTGGCTCAGTCGGTTAAGTGTCCGGCTTCAGCACAGGTCATGATCTCACGGTTCGTGGGTTCGAGCCCCGTGTTGGGCTCTGTGCTGTGGAGCCTGCTTCAGATTCTGTGTCTCCCTCTCTCTCTGCCCCTCCCCTGCTCTCACTGTCTCTCTGTGTCTCTTAAAAATAAATAAAAAACATTTAAAAAATTAAAAATAAAAAAAAGAAGATTGTTGAATTCTAATGACCCTGGTGTATTTTAATATATTGAACTAAGAGACCTTTTCTCTATAAGAAACAGAACTCATGTCCAGCAGAGCTCTATTTGGAAAAGATTTAGCTGAGAATTGCTTATGAGTTCTATTGATAAATTGTCACTACTGATAGGATAATAACTGACAAAAAAGAGTTGTCCATGAAGCACAGGTACCTATTTAACAGAGGGTTGAGAGTCCAGTGGTGGTGTGCATAAGGTTTCCCATATGTCTTGGATAATAAAAAGCCCCATTGTCATTCAAAAGGTACACATTTTTTCACCATCTGCTCTAGGCGTGAGGAGGATCCCTCCCTACTCATAGAGATTTTATTCATTGAACAAATCCGAATTGAATAATGATTATGATGTTCCAGAGGACTTGAGCTGAAGACTGAAGATACAGACCTGAGATGAGGAGTGTACATAAGTTCCTAGACAGACACTTCTGCCTGATGGAAAGACAAGAAAGAGCTCCTTGAAAGTTCGAGCTTGAAGTGTCCATAAATATTATCTGACCAAGCTCACACCCAATGAAATAGACTGAATAGGCCTATATCTGTCAAAGAAAATGAATCATTAATAATCTTCCAAACAGAAATCTCCAGGACCCGATGTGAGCTCTACTAAGTATTTAAAAAGGAAATTATACCAATTCTCTTCCATCTCTTTCAGGAAAGAGAAGTGGAGGGAATACTTCCTGATTCATTCTATGAGACCAGTGTTACCTTAATACTAAAATAAATCAAAGATATTACAAAGAAAGGAAATTACAGAATGTATCTCTCGTGTATATAGATGTAAAAAGTGCCAACAGAATCCATAAATGTATACACCATGTGCAAGTGGGATTTATTCCCAAGCACACAAGTCTAGGTCAGTATTCAAAAATCAATTAATGTGATCTACTACATGAACAAGATAAAGAAGAAAATCATATGATCATCTTGATGTAGAAAATGCAATTGACAAAATCCAACACCCATTCATGATAAAAGTTCTTATTAAGTAAGATGAACATTCCCTCAACTTGGTTAAGAATATCTATTTAAAAAAACCCTTAGAAAAAACACTATACTTAATGGTGTGAAACAAGAAGCTTTCCTGCTAAGATCAGGAACAAGGCAAGAATAACCTCTCTCACCACTGTTTTTCCAC
Source organism: Suricata suricatta (assembly GCF_006229205.1). Lineage (NCBI taxonomy): Eukaryota > Metazoa > Chordata > Mammalia > Carnivora > Herpestidae > Suricata > Suricata suricatta. The sequence goes on along the minus strand of NC_043703.1, from coordinate 83,532,528 downwards.
ATCATACTGGAAGTTGTAGCCAATATAATAAGACAGGAAAAGAAAATGTATACAAAATAGGAAGGAAGAAATAAAACTGCCTTTCTTAACAGATGACATGATCATGTATGTAGAAAATCAAGAAGTATTTACACAAAAAAAAACCAAACCTGGAATTATTAAGTGATTATAGCAAGGGGTGCCTGGGTGGCTCAGTCAGTTGAGTGTCCAACTTCAGCTCAGGTCATGATCTTGCAGTTTGTGAATTTGAGCCCTGTGTCCAGCCCTGTGTTGATAGCATGGAACCTGGAGCCTGCTTTGAGTTCTCTGTCTCCCCCCTCTGTCCCTCCCCCCACTCACTTTCCATCTCTCTCAAAAATAAACGTTAAAAAAATTTTAAATAAGTGATTACGGCAAGACTGTAGCATACAAGGTTGATATACAAAGGGCAATTGCTTTCCTATATACCAGCAATTAAAAGGCAAAAGTTAAAACTAAAAATATAGTACATCTACATTAACAGACCCCAAGGAATGAAACTTTTAGCTATCTACCTAACAACATAGGTACAAGGTCTGTATGAGGAAAACTATAAAACTCCAATGAAAGAAATCAAAGAAAAACTAAATAAATAGTACATATGCATAGGAAAATTCAGTATTATCAAGATGTCAGTAATTCCCAACTTGGTCTATAAGTTCAATGCAATCATTATCAAAATCCCAATAAGTCATTTGGTGGATAGCCACAAACCAATTCTAACATTTGTGTTGGGGTCACCCTGGGTGGCTCAGTTAGTTAAGCGTCTGAGTTCAGCTTAGGTCATGATCTCACAGTTTGTGAGTTCGAGGCCCACATCAGGCTCTGTGCTGACAACTCAGAGCCTGAAACTCGCTTGGAATTTGTGTCTTCCTCTCTCTCTACCATTGCCCCACTTTCTCTGTCTCTCTCTCAAAGATAAATAAACATTTTTAAAAAATTAAAGTTTGTGTTGAAACACAGAAGACCCAGAATAGACAACACAATAATGAGAAAGGAGAACAAAGTTGGAGAACCTGCATTATCTGACTTCAAGACGTGTTATAAAGCCACACTTTCAGAAGAGTATTATTGATGAAGGAACAGGCAAACAGTTCAATGGAAAAAAGTAGAAACCCCCCAAAACGTAGTCAACTGATCTTTGACAAAGGAGTAAAGGTAATACAATGGAAAAAATACAGTTTTTTTATTAAATATTGCTCAAACAACTAGATATCCAAATGAAAAAAATGAATCTAGACAAAAAGCTTACACCCTTTACAAAAACTAACACAAAATGAGTCAGAGATCCATCCAGTTAGATAACTGGAAAAAGCAAAATTATAAAACTCTTCAAAGATAAAATTGGAGAAAATCTCTATGACCTTGCATTTGGCAATTACTTTTTAGATATAATGCTGAAGACACCATACAGGGAAGAAATAATTGATAAGCTGGACTTTCTTAAAATTAAAAATTTCTCTTCTGTGAAAGACAATGTCAACAGAATGAGAAGACAAGTCACTGACTGGGAGAAAATATTTATAAAAGACCTAGCGAATGGAAAAAAACCTGCTGTCCAAAATAAACAAAAAATTCTTAAAATTCCACAATAAGAAAACAGTCCAATTATAAAATAGATCAAAAGCCTTCAAAAATACCTCACCAAAGACATATACAGAAATATATTTCTGAAAAGGTGCTCAACAGCATATGTCATCAGAGATATGCAAACTAAAACAATGAGAAACCACTGCTCACCTGTTAAAGTGATCAGAATAAAAAATACTGACACCGCCAAATGCTGGTGAGGATGTGAAGCAACAGGAACTCTCACTAATTGCTAGTCGGAGTGCAAAATGGTACAACCACTTGGGAAGACAGTTTGGTGATTTTTTTTAATAAAACTAAACCTACTCTTACCATATTATCTGGCAATTACACTCTTTGCTATTTACCTGAACGAGTTGAAAACTTATGTCCACATAAACTCTACACAGAGATGTTTATGTCAGCTTTATTCATTGATTATTGCCAAACTTGAAAGCAATCAAGATGTCTTTCAGTAAGTGAATGGGTAAATAGCGATCTATCCAGATGATAGAATACTATTCTTTGCTAAAAAGAAATCAGCTATTTATACTTGAAAGTAGATAGAAGGATATAAGTGCATATTGTTACGTGAAAGAAGCCAATCTGAAAAGGCTATACACTATATGACTCAACTATAAACAAACCAAAACTATGATGAAAATAAAAAGATCAGGGTTGCCAGAGGTTTGGAGGGAGGGAGGGATGAATTAGTGGAGCACAAAAGATTTTGGGGCAGCGAAACTACTCTGCATAATACTATAATGGTGGATTCATGCCATTATACATTTGTCCAAACTCAGAGAATGTACAACACCGAAGGTAAACCCAAATGTAAACTGTGGAGTTTAGGTGGCCGTGATGTGTAAGAGTAGGTTCAACCATTGTAGTAATGTACGGTTCTGGTTGGGAACACTGATAATGGTGGTGGCTACACCAGTGTTGGGGCAGGAGGTATCTGAGAAATATCTATACCTTCCTCCAAGTCAAAAACCTAAAATTGCTCTAAAAACTAGAAGCCATTAAAACTCATCTCTCTTCCTCCCCTCATTTTAGAAATAAGGCGACAAGAGTCTAGGTCAATTCACCAAAGTCAAATGATGAAAAAACCAGAACATACATTTTCCCCCTGTTGGTTCAGGGCTCTGTCTATAACAAGCCAATTTGATTGGCCATTAGAAACGGTGTGTATTGACTTAATTTAGGAAAAAAGAGAACAAAGTTTGTTTCCAGATAGAAACCTTGTCAAATACTTAGTCCAAACACAGTGTATGTGGAATGATTGAATGAAGCAAAATACTAAGCTGCTTTTCTATTCTGTATCTTGAAGTGCATAAGCGTCAAAACTATGGAAGAGTTTCCTTCAACAGTATTAATTAATATCTACCAATTGTGATATTAATAGTAGCTAGTGTTAATGGAACACTTGCTTTGTGATAGGTATTGTGCCTAGCCTTGAATTCTTCACATGTAGTAATGGTGTCCTCATTACTTTAGAGAGGGAAAACTGAGGCATGGGAGGGTCCAGATTTTGTTGAGGGTCTCGGGCAGCCAGAGGCAAGGCTGAGATCGAAATCCAGTTCTCTCAGATTCTGAAATCCGTGCTTCTGTCCACAATGCTACACATTCCTTATGGGAGTTTGGTAGTATTATAAGTGCAAATACAGTAAAACCTTGGTTTGCAAGCATAATGCATTCTGGAAACATGCCTATCATCCAAAACACTTGTATATCAAAGCAAATTTCCCCTAATAAACGATGGAAATTCAGATGATTCATTCCACAATCTCAAAATATTCATATAAAAAGGATTACAATACTCTAACATAAAAAATAATAAAGAAAATATAAAGAAAAATAAACAAATTAACCTGGCTTACCCTTGAACCCTTTTGTGGCTGGTGTGAGGGAGACAAGAAGGAGGAGGGTTATTGTGTAGGACGACTCTCCCCATCACTAACGGAATCTCTGCTATCAGTTGGGTCAATGGGATCTTTTTCGTTTTGTGCAACTTTAACAAGAAACCGATCTAATGACACTTGTATTTTCCTCCTTTTGAGGATTTCATAAAAATGTGACATTGCATTGTTGTGAGACAAATTCATTGCTCACACTGCTACAGCCTTATTCAGGTGATGTTTTGTACAAAATTTTGCACTGTTGCCCACATTTGACACCTCTCCCTAATTTCATTTGAATGGAGGGAGTCCTCCACCTTTTCCTCCTCCTCCTCTGCAGACAAGATGCAGATGTAGACTTCTTGTAAAGTCTTGCAATTTTGGCCACTCGCATACCTTGTTCATACTTCTTTATTTCCTTCTTAACTTCCACTGTCATTCTCTCCTTCTTCTCACCAACTTTCTTTTCAACCTTTTTTTGTATCAGGGCCATTGCATATGCTCACAGAGATGGTGACTACAGTTCAGTATTAATAAACTCTTGTCATCTAGTGTATTTAATGTAATTGGCAATATGACAGCAGAGGAAAGGGTCTCTATCTGCAGGCAGCCTGACCTAGAATGAAGCAAAGCATTCCTAATCTTATTCCTGTATGGAAAAGCAAAGGCATGTCCATACATACTTTGAAGTGACAAAAAATACACTAGTGACAGTTGTGGGCACCTTCCAATGATCTGAAAATTCACTGATTTCTGCCAAGCACTGTGGCCTGAGTTCGAACATCCAAGCATTGAAGATGTTCACCCAAAATCCTGCAGAGAGAAAGGGGGGGGACCATTGTCTCAGTTTTTATCATGGGACATTTAGCATCATCGCTCCTTTATCAAGTTGAAACTTATTGGAAGCATTTGCTCATCTTGCAGAACACTCAAAACGAATTACTTGCAATCCAAGGTTTTACAGTACATAGAAAATTTACTACTGGTGTCATCAAAAGTTAATGGCATCATGTAGTTAAACATTTTTAAATTTTACACAAAAGGAAACTGAGGTGAAAGAGAATTAGATACAACCTTTCAAAAATAATGACTAAAATGCATGCTTTTTGAAAGTTTACCTATATCATATCTCCAGTGCCTAGAAGTCATGATGGGGTACTTAGCAAATAGCAAGTTACTATTAAATTTGGGTTGGTGCAAAGCTGGAACTCAGTACATGCCCAAATAAAGAAATAAGAAATACATTTCTCAGTGAGGAATTTAAAAATATCTAATTTCAATTTCTTAATAAATAGTTTTTGGAATATAACTGAGGTTAAAGTCTCAGGAATTTTAAACTCTTTGAAATCTTCGCTTAGTTTTAAAGGAAATTAATTTAAGATCAGCTTGCTTCATAAAGAAATGAATCCAGAGATTCTTGGCATGAGGATTCTGGGTGAGTCAGGAGTTACAAACACATACTCACACACACACACACACACACACACACACACACACATCATGCAGTTGTCAGGTATTCCAAAAGGATTTAGGGTAACACTTATTTTCAAGGAGAGTAATGAAAAAATACTCTTTAATTCTGAGATTTTTATTCATAATTGCCTCTTTAGTAAAAACTAAGCAAGCCTATGACTGCCTGAATTACCAATCTACATAGGGAAAGCCATCTTGAGCATGTATTTCTTTCTG
>NC_043703.1:83492052-83527254 GCF_006229205.1 Suricata suricatta | reverse complement strand
GATATTAGCCCTTTATCTGATATGTCATTTGCAACTATCTTTTCCCATTCTGTCGGTTGCCTATTAGTTTTCTTGATTGTTTCCTTTGCCTTGCAGAAGCTTTTTATCTTGATGAAGTCCCAAGGGTTCAGTTTTGCTTTAATTTCCCTTGCCTTGGAGGATGAGAGAGAGAGACAGAGCATGAGTGGAGAACGGGCAGAGAGAGAGGGAGACACAGAATCTAAAGCAGCTCCAGGCTCTGAGCTGTCAGCACAGATCTCAATGTGGGACTTAAACCCATGAACCATGAGATGATGACTTGAGCTGAAATCAGGGACTTAACTGACTGAGCCACCGAGGTGCCCATCATGGATGATTTTAATATAAAGAGACCATTATTTTTTCTCAGATGTTTTTCATTAATGAAATCATCATTAGATATCTTTATTTTTGTCTCTACCAGGGACTACATAATTTTAAGTTTTCTGAATTCCCCAGAAGATGACCCCCCCCAACATCTGGGCCACTGACTACCTTCACTCTGGCAATGATTAGTAAACAGCACGGAGGAGCTTATCAATGTCTGGCTGCACAGAGGTATAGCGACAGGAAGGTGCTAAGAATTCATGTTTGGAACCAAAAAAAAAAAAAAAAAAGGTAAAAAGTCTTTAAAATGGGAATTGTGCCATTTCTGTAACTCTACCAGCTAGTCAGGCACTGGTCTGTAACTGTGGAAAGAGAGCAGATGTGACCATGTAATGCTCCACAGCCAAAGCAGCTTGAGTTGCCAATGGAAAGAAATGCTAATAAGAAGTAAACGACTCCAATGTAAATAAGGAAAAGTATAAACAACCAAACAATTCAAAACATAACATGAAATATAAATCAAGAGCCACTGAGCATGGAGTTGTGTAAACTCAAAACCAAGCTCCAAACTTGCTGGAAGCTGGAGGGGGTGTTGCTCAGTTTTGAGTTTTTGTTTGCTTGTGTTTGAGAATGTGGAAGTCACCAATCATGAAAGGGCTCCCTTTTTTTCGATGCTTATGCCAGGAAAAGCCAAAGCCAACGAAAGCAAAAATAAAGGACAAATGTGTACGAATACACAATAGACTGGGGGAGGGGGGTATAAGTAGCCCCATGTTTTAAAACCTATATGAAGAATTCAAGAGTAGATTTTTGAGAGTGCTGTTGTAATTCTCTCCAAAGCGGGGGAGCTGTTGCAAAGAGGGTAACTGTCATAGCTGAAAAAGTGAGAAAGCAAGTTGAAATGCTCTCCAGAATGTGGATGGAAAGGCAGTTTGATATAGCTTGATTAAACGACCTTAAAACTAGATTTGAAATATGAATGAAGTAATTTGTTTGTTGAAAATTCTGTTTGAACTTGGTGTGGGGGCAGAGGGGGTTCTGGAAAGGTGCTCAGAGTAAAAATCATCCATAATTCTGACTCATACTGATAAGCACTATTAAAATCTTATGTATATGTTTCCTGATATAGAAATTAATCCTGTATATGACTGTCATAAAAAGTCACATGAAGCACAGTATTTGGAAAAAGAGCTATAATAATTTGAAATAATATGTGCATATGCTTCTTTATCACAAATACTCTTCTACAATATTATTTTTAATGAAGATGCACTAATTTCAGGAACCGATCACAGCTTACTTAATCAATTTCCTATCTGCTCTTTGGATTGTTTTTTATTTTTCCCACTATTATCAATTATACTGCAGTGAATATCATTGTGTCTATGTCTATGAATGGATAGCCTTAGGATAAAATTTTAAGTTTCTTAGAGATGGACCAAATATACAAGCATGTTTGACTTGTTTGATGTAATACTAAGAAAAATTTCCATCGAGAGTCTTAAACAGATCCTTCCACGATCACCCCATCACTGTGTGTGAACATTGGTCTCCGTGTAATCCTACCGGCTCTCTGAGTATCTCCGTATTTTTTTCACTACAAGTTTGATGGGGCAGAACATCATCTTGCTGTTTTAACTGTGACTTGCTAGTGAAATTAAAGGTGCTTTTTTTAAGCTATTTTTATATATTCTTTCATGAACTATCTACAGACTTTGTTAATTCTTTCCCTCAGGGCAAAAGAAAAGTTTGTCCTTGCCTTATGGAGTTTATGAGTTGTGATGCTATTGGTAAATTTTCTGATTAGCTTGGGGCATTTGCCTGCATTTCCAAGAGGACAGATCCTGGCTTTATTATCTACTTATTAATTCCACTGTTTTTCTATTTTTTATTTCATTAATTTGTTTTTCTCTTGTTTTCTCTAGACTTATTTAATGATTTCCTCTAAAGATTGTTGAGATGAAAGGTTAATTTATTTATTTTCATTATAATCACTACCACAAGGATCATGTCTGTTTTGCTTACCATTAATGTAGCATTCAAAATATGGAAAACAAAAAATAAAAGTCTTTATTAAATTAATTAATGACAATTTAAAAATATGAATCTTCCTCTAAGTTTGGCAATTTCCATAATTAATTTTGGATATGTATCATTTGCAATTCCATTATTTTCTAAATAATATGAAATTACAGGTTGATTAGTTATTTGCTGTAGAGTATTATTTCTATAAATTTCAGTGTTGAATAACTATGATATTATTGGATTATTTTCTCAGACAGTTTGATGGGTAGAAATTCTGTTTTAGTGAGAAAAAACTACAGTGTATTTTTATTTACTTTATTGCCTGGAAAATGATCAATTTTTAAATATTTCCACAAAGTTGAAGAGACCCAAGATTTCCCTAATTTTTATACCTCTCCTAAGATATTTGTTAGCAACAGAGAAAACCAGAACCTTTGCAGTTGGAGAAACTCAGCAGACACTGGCATAATCAACCAATTAAAGTCAGTATCACAAATAATTAGACATATCGATCCAGTGAATTCCGTATGATGCACTGAGAAGGAAATGATACCATGTTGCTGTGTTTCTGTCAAAGCTGTGTAACTTCAGTCCAATATGACAAAACATCAGATGAATTCACACTGAGGGACATCCTGTAAAACAATTGACCAAGTACTCTCCAACAGCGTTAAAGTCATGAAACGCAAGGTACAGATAAAGAACTGTTGCAGAATGAAAAAGACCAAGGAGGAATCCAACATGAGATCCAGGGTAGGATCCAGGAATAGGAGAAAGATATGAATGGGAAAGTGCGTAAGCTTGAATAAGGTCTTCAGTTAATGGTATTGCACCAATGTTGGTTGTAGGTAAGGTGTGAACTTTAAGAGAAGCTTGGTGAGGGATTTAGGGAACTGTCTGTACTATTTTCTCTTTTTGTAAGTCTACACTTGGTTCCATTTTTTTTTTTAACTGTGTCTGATCTACCACTTTCAAAGTACGTAATCTGGTAATCTCTTACTCTCTTGAGTTTCAGCCACCTCATCAGTATATCTCGAATAACAGCTGTATCACAGGATTATTCTGAGAAATAAATAAATACATAAACTCTCTTGGCTCATTGTACAGCTTCAACAAATGTTTAAGAAGTTTAAAAATGTTTGTCTCAAATATTTCTGAAGGCAATGTGTATTCCTTACCTGAAGGATTCAAGGTTTGATGCAAGTCTGTTAAATCCAGATTTATTTTTCTATCTACTTTACCTACTGAAGTCATAAAAGCAGATATCAAAATCTTCTTTCAATTTTCAATTTTTTAAAAATTGAAATAGCCCTTTTTGGTGTTATTTGGTGGGTCAGTATTTATGGCTGTTCTAATCTTGAGGGTATGATACCAGTTTCTTTGTACAGTTTTTATCTGATAATCAGTAGTGCTCTGGCTGCTTCCTCTTTATTTGCAATCCCCTGGTATATGATTTTTTATGCTTATTTAATTTTGAGTGAGGAGAGATAGACAGAGCGTGATCAGGGGAGGGGCAGAGAGAGAAAGAGGAGACACAGAATCTGAAGCAGGCTCTAGGCTCTGAGCTGTCAGCACAGAGTCCGATGCGGGGCTCGAATTCACAAACAGTGAGATCATGACCTGAGCCCAAGTCAGACGCTTAACCGACCGAGCCACCCAGATGCCCCTGATTTCTCCTTTTAAATCCTTTTCCATTGGGGTTTTAATCTTTATTCCAAATTTACAATTATTTGTATATTTAAAAATTGTGTCTTTTGTCTGCCATGTATGCTAAAAGCATATTATCTTAATACACATTTTGCATTTTTATTTGAACAGTTTGGATACATTTCACATCGAGTGATCCTTGTTTCCATTCCATGGTTCATGGGAAAGGAAGCATATTTAACAAGTGGTGTCTCTTGAATCACTTGCAATGGTCCTGCCTCAGACTGGGTGGACATCTGCTTAAATCTCTCAGGCAGAGGTCCAAAGACAAAAAAAAAAAATCATATTGGCTCTTCGAAAGGACAAGTGGCCTTTCAGGAGTCAGGAAAGAGGTGGCTATCAATGTGAGCTTTAATTCTGGGCCAAATTGTTTCTTCGTTCAGTTTGGGTTGGCTTTCTCTCTGACCTCCAGTCCTGCCCTTACATCAGTGCAAGTGAGGTCTGTTTTCCACCATATGCTGTTTACCATGGTGCCTGAGGGGGTTCCTAAGGATCTGGGAGTTCAAGTATGACACCTCCCACCACACCCTGTTGTCCAGGGTTCTGATCTACTCTCCCTAGGGATCTCTTCCACCCACTCCCCTGGCCAATGTTAGCTTCACATGAATGTACAATTCAAATTGGTCTGTTCTGTCTTCAGTCTGTCCTTACCTATGCTGAATCTTAGGAAAACACAGATGAGACTCTTCTTCACATGCCCCTCTGAGTGCTAAACTCTTTTCCCCAGCTTGGTGTTAGTTTAAGACAGTAGGGAGATAAATGTATGAAGTCAAATTGTTACATTGAATGGAATAAAAAACCCTCACCTTTCAATGGAAATATCAAATGTCAGGTGACTAATTCTGAGAGAATAAAACCAAGTTGAAACAAAGCAGTGTTTTTAATTTAAATATGGTTTTGCTTTCGCTGGGGGAGGTGGAAAGTATAGATATAAAAAGACAGAAAATGGAGTGAAAACACAATAGATTTGGTCTATTTTTTTAATTCCATTATTCATATCTGTATGAAGTAACTCCCCAAAGATTACCTAAACTCAGTGTTTTCCAGCTGGGAAATGGGGTTAAGAGCAGAATTTCTGGCCTCAGGAGGTTGTTTTAGGGTTTATATAAATTATTCTCTGTGGAAATGCTTTGTAAATTTTAAAAGCCCATGTCTGTGTTGAAACATCGTATAACTCAAAAGACTTTATGGTAAAAATGGCGTCCTCAGAATCCACATAAAGCCAAAATGAACGGTAAGCCCGCAGGTGTGTCAGTGGGCCTGAGACATACTGAGCAAGGTTAGTACAATTACAAGTCAGACACAGTAAATGAGTAAAGGATGCAGTGTTGTAGGTAAGATTCTATCAAAAAGAGACTGTTGGAATACCTGGGTGGTTCAATTGGTTAAGCATCTGACTTCAGCTCAGGTCAAGATCTCACAGTTTGTGAGTTCGAGCTTCACATGGAGCTCTGTGCTGACAACTTGGAGCCTGGAGCCTGCTTCAAATTCTGTGTCTCCCTCTCTCCCTCTCTGCCCCCACCCTTCTCTCTCTCTCTCTCTCTCTCTCTCTCTCTCTCTCTCTCTCTCTCCCTCAAAAATAAATAAACATTTAAAAATTTTTATAAAAGGAAACTGTTACATGAGACCATACTTGGTATCTGAGGATCTATGAGAATCTAATTCTGGAGCAAAGGTTGAGAAGAATTTCAAAATCCCATTCCATTGCAAGAACCATTAAGCCAGAGTACTCGGGTGCTGGAGCAAACAACACATGAGTGCGTTACTCAGGGATGCAGTGGTGTATTGAAAAAAACCCACAGTCTGATAGATAAAACTTAGGAAGATAGCCAAGCCTGTTGGCAAAACTTTATCAAAGCAGGGCCCATAACCAGAGGACTGCCTCTTACCTTGTTCCAGAAGGTTGGATCTGTGGACCAGCAGCAACATCTTCAGCTGGATGCTTGGGAGAAGCAGAACTTCAGGCTACATTCCAGATCTACTGAATCAGAGTCTGAGTTTAATTTAGAGTCCCTATGGGATTTGTACACGTTAAATGTGAGATTTTTTTATCTAAAAGGATCACTTTATTTCAGGGCTTTAAAAAAAATTTTTTTTAATATTTATTTATTTCTGAAAGGGGAGGGGGACACAAACATGGGTGGGGCAGAGAGAAAATCCAAAGCAGACTCGGAGCTGTCAGCACAGAGCCCAATGCAGAGCTCAAATTCAGCTCTCAGCTAAACCAAATGAGTCACCCAGATGCCCCTGTTTCAGGTCTTCTACATGTGACATTTAAAGGTAGTGACTACAGGATAACAAAAAGCATGAGGATAACTTTCTGTTGTGGCAGGGCTTGACATTTGTCACAGAACTCTCACATGTCTTTGCTCACTTGAACCTTACAACTACCCATGAGGAAAAAGGTTTAGAGAAGGAAGAACTGCTTTAACCTAAGGCATTACCAGTGAGATTAAACAAAGCCTTTGGATGTTTATGATAGTGAGGAAAAGGGAGAAGACAGAGAGAGAGAGAAATAGAAAACCAAGAATATATTATAAAAACACTGGAGGACCAGAGAGAAAAAGAAGAAAGAAATCTCCTATATGAAGTGAAGAATGTTTAAGAAATACTGAAAAAGGCTCCTCAATCATTTCGTTTTATCCCCCCACCCCGAGTTTTATTGAAGTATTATTGACATATACCATGTGTAAATTTAAAATATGCAATATGATGGTGTGATAGACATATACTGCAAAAGTACTACTACAATAACTTTTGCTAACACCCCCATCGCATCACAGAATCACTATTTGTGTTTGTGGTGAGAACATTTAAGATCTACCCTCGGCAGTTCTCAAGTGCAGAATACAGTATTGTTCATTACAATCACCATGTTGCACATGACACCCCCAGAACTTACTCATCCCATAGAGGGAGCTTGTAGCCTTTGTTTGACCTCTTCCCACTCCCCCCCTGCACCCCCCCACTGCCTCTGGAACTATCATTCCACTCTACTTTTACAAGTTTGGCTTCTTAAAACTCCACCTGGAAGCAAGAACATGCAGTCTTTGTCTTTCTCTTTCTGATTTACTTCACTCCACATGATGTCCTTGAGTTCCATCCATGTTGTTGCAAAAGACAGATTTGCATTAAGGCAGATACCTCTTCCTTTTTTATAGCTAAATAATATTCCATTTCACATTTTCTTTTTTTTAATGTTTATTTGTTTTTGAAAGGAGACAGAATATGAGTGGGGGAGGAGCAGAGAGAGAGGGAGACACAGAATCCAAAGTAAGATTCCATAGAATCCAAGCTCTGTCAACACAGAGTCCAACGTGAGGCTTGAACTTGCGAATCAGGAGATAATGACCTGAGCTGAAGTGGAATGCTTAATAGACTGAGCCACCCAGGTGCCCCTCACATTTTCTTCATTCATTTATCCATCAGTGGACACTTAGGTTGTATCCATGTCTTGGCTATTGTGATAATACTGAATGAACATAGGGGTGCATATATCGTTTTGAGATCATGTTTTTATTTTCTTTGGATATAAATCCAAAAGTAGGATATGGTTAAATGATAGTTCTCTTTTCAATCTTTTGCTGAAATTATATACTGTTTTCCATAGTGGCAACACCAATTTATATTCCACCAACAGTGCGCATGTTTCCATTTCTCTTATCTTTTGGACACTAGTCATTCTAACAGGTATGGGTTGCTACCTCATCGTGGCTTTGATTTGCATTTCCCTGAGGTTTGTGTTGTTAAGCAGCTTTTCATGCACTTTGTTGACCATTTAGACAAATGGTCTTCAGTGGAAAATGCCTATTCAAGACTTTGTCCATCTTTTAATCAGATTATTATTAGATTTTTGCTATTTGGTTGTAAAAGTTCTTTATCTGTGTTGGATATTAACCCCTTATGAGATGTAAGATTTGCAAGTACTTTGTCCCATTCTGGAGGTTACATTTTTACATTGCTAATTGTTTCTTTTGATTTTGCACAGAATCGTTTGCACAGAAAAAGTTTCATTTGATGTGGTCCCAATTACTTAATGGTGTTTTTGATATCTGTGCTTTGGATGTCTCATCTAAAAAATCTTTGCCAAGATTCATGACAAAAAAACATTTTCTGGGGCACCTGAGTGGCTCAGTCAGTTAGGCATCTGACTCTTGATTTTGGCTCTGGTTATGATCTCACAGTTTGTGGGACCAAGCCCTCGACAGGCTGTGCTAACAGCGCAGAACCTATTTGGGGATGTGTTCTCTCTTCTCTCTCTCTTTGCCCCTCCCCCACTTGCACACCGGGGCTCTCTCTCCCTCTCTCAAAATAAATAAATAAACGTTTAAAAATAGCTTTCCCTTTTTTCTTCTGGAAGTTTTTCAGTTTCAGGTTTTACAGTGAAGTCGTTAATCCATTTTGACTTGATTCCTGCGAGTATTGTAAAATAGGGGACCAACCTCATCCTTCTGCATGTGTCCATCCATTTCTCTCCTGAGTCATGTCAGAGACTACCACTGACCCTAACAGGGGCACTTAAGTGATGATTATTTTGCCTCTTTTACCAAGTCCTGAGCTATGACTCTCTCTACACTAAATAACATGGGGTGATCTTCTGTAATACTATCTTTTTGTATATTACCATCTCAGTCCATCAGGCCCAAATCAATTCTTCCCTTGAACCTCTCAAATATTCAACTTAGTAAGTGCTGAATAAACATTCATTGAGCAAACCAAAGATTTAATGAGTCTACAGAACACCTAGCATTTATTGAGACATTCAGTCTACACTTGGTCTACTGAGGAGCATATTTCTAATGCTTTATGTGATTTACACTACCTGAAACTTAGCAAGGATCCTGAGATATGGTAAGAAGGTGTGGGATGAGATGGAATCACTTTCTCCAGGTACAGCTTCCTCTGAGGCAGAAGTCGCTGAGAGATGCACCACCGTGCAATGTGACACCTGGAAGCCCCACCGTCCGCAGTGCAGGGCAGATGGTGAGCTTCCCTTCTCCTGGTGGCTCCCAGTTTGCCATGGAGGAGATCATTTTCGTTTTCCCAGTCTTGGGAAGTAAGCTGTGAGAACATCAAAGCCGCTTGGTCAGTAGGAGTCAAATGAACCCTGCTCATCACAAAGCGGGTTATTTGTGCACATTTTATTTCCAAGATGGCCGTCCACCAGGGAAGTACTAAAAAATTAGTTTTGGTTTCCTTTGACATGTCATTTCTTCAAGCAGTCTTCTTAACTCGCTGCTCTTATGACCCCCTTAGTAGCAGATACAAGTCATTTCTTATGCAGACTGACAAAAAAGGATGCCTGGTATACAGCGCTGCATATCCTGGCTTCATTATTCCCTCATGGCAAAGACTTGAAACTGTAATGTGCGAGAAGGAAAAGGTGCCAACATGACATTTACTACTGCTAATATGAATCTGATTAATTCTACAACAAGAAACATCCTCTTAACTCTTTGTATTCTATAATGAGCGAGACGGTTGGAGGCAAGCGACACTTTTGCTGAATCACATGCATCATGGGATTCTTCAGAATGAAATGACTATGTAAGCACTACCTTGGCAAGAAGCATCTGCAGATTGTCTGATACAAAGGGACCTTCTCCTACCAGGGGGAGGGAAAAAAACCGACTCCAAGGGAGGTAGAGGCAGTGGTCTACTCAGTATTCTGTGGGGACTCCCTCCAGGTTCCGGGGCAGTTTGCTCACTGGGGGGAAAAGGGCCAAGCTGAGTGACCAGGCCTCCAAGCGCAGTAGTGTGGCTTTGCAGAGAATACTGTGGCTGGTTTTGTTTTATTTTACTGACTCCCTTGAAATGTTCTTCATTGTCCTGTTGCCTCGGGGTACGTGTTCAAAAAACAATTCTACATTCCAGCAATCCTGTACTTGGAATTGCTATTAAAAAGAAAATGCCGGAAGACTACTCACTCTTTTCACTTAGGGGCTCCTTGGCTGAAGAAGTACACCCTCACTCCTCACTCGTGACCTTAAGATTAATTTTCAACACACACACACACACACACACACACACACACACACACTTCAGGTAATTCAAGGTTTTGTGAGACAGCTAGCTCATAATAATGACTTAGTCCCGACCTGTTTTCTACAGAATATTTTTCATTATAGAAAACTTAGATTTCTGCCAAGTTTTTTCCCCTTATTTAATGTCCCCTCCTCCTCTCCTTATAGCACACACATCTCAAAATATTTATACATCTTTTAAAAATCACTGTATTATCTCTCATTAGCTGTTGGTAGTAAATCTTTGAGTTTTCAAAATTTATACTAAAATAGCATACCCCCAAAACTTTGCTTTCCTTCAACTATTATATTGGCAGTGGTTATTGAACGCTAAATATTGTAGTTCTTCCATTTGATTTCCCCTCCTAACAGGTTTGGCTAAAATGTCAAACATGTAAAAACTGTGAAAAATACCATAGAATGTGCCGAATAATGTATTACAGGAAAAATGTTTTTCATCAACACACACACACATACGGGTGCGTGCACACACACACACACACACACACACGGGGGAAAAAAGGGGGAAAAAAGAAAACTGGCTCAGGGGATTGAAACATGCATTTGATCATGTATCTATAATCTTTTCCTTATGTATTTAGCATGTATGTACTTGGAAAGCTTGGCAGTTTTAAAGAACAAGATCACTGTTTTGAGGGAGGTCAGAAATTTCTTTCTAAAACTGTGTTTTAAAGAAAGCAAAAAGTAATGATTTGTGGCTTTGTAAATAGCATCACCCTAGAGTATTTATACATTGTATCATTTAAGGTGAAGGGATGATATTTACATATTCCTGGTGAAGTTGCAGTGGTGAGGAAGCCGGAGCTCCCCAAACAATACTCTAGTCGGTCTCTGACAGAAGAAATGGAATTTGGAGCTGAGTTTATTTCGGAAGGTAAATTGTACGTGCGCTTGTTTACAGGCTACTGGTGACCAAGGGCAGCCATGGTGGCTGTCGCTTTGCAAATCAAAGAATACAAATAACTCTGAATGCAGGCAAATGACACATGGGGCAGGGTTTTAAATGTGAACACATGCTCCGGAGGAGCCCATGCAGGAATAAAAAATGTTCCTGTTTGGTTAGTTTAGACTCTGAAAGAAGCTTTTGTGTGTAAAGATGTAATGGGATCCTGGGGCTGGAGCCCTGCCCTGTGGCATATAGGTCAATGTGTCTGTCCCAGCGAACCAGATCTAGAGCTCCGAGCACGCCTGTGCCCTCCCTCCTGGCACTCCCTTTTGTAAGTCTTAATTTGCTTTTGCCAGAATGATTAAGAAAGGGACCCTTTTGTGCCCCTCTGTGGAGGTCTTTAATAGTGAGGCCAGGAGGCTGCAGAGAGGTGTTTTTTTACTATGGATGCTCACAAAAATTAAAGAGCAGTTCTGTTTCAGTATTATAAAACTCCGCTCATTGAATACCGTCCAGAAATCTGCCGGTTCAATTTCTTCGTCCCATCTGTCTCCCTCTCACTGGCTGTATTTGTTAATACGTCCTCAAGCAGCACGCTGTAGTGCCCTCAGTGTGCGAGAGAAAAGGGCGTAGATTGATCATTTTTGCGGGATGGGGGAATGTTTATTTTGGGCAGCAGAACAGTGCATTTACTTGCTTCCTGTCTGGAGTCAGAGACAAAACTTCTTAGAGAAAGAAAGAAAGAAAGAAAGAAAGAAAGCAAGAAAGCAAGCAAAAGAAAGAAAGAAAGTAAAAGAAGAAAGGAAAGGAAAGAAAAAGAAAGAAAGGAAGAGAAGAAAAAGAGAAAGGAAGGAAAGAAAGAAATAAAAGAAAAAGAAAGAAAGAAGGGGAAAAAGGGGAAAAAATAAAGGTTGTTTTAGTAGTGGGGGGGGTGGGGGTGGGGGAGCCCAGGCAATGTCAGGAGAGCCATCAGCTTGCTTATCTGTCTTTCTACTTTGGCACGTGAAAGCTCCCAGCTCAGCACGCCATGTGTCAAATCTATCATTTCGTATGTCAGCAGCCATTATTCCCTCTTTTGTCACCAGTTTTGACCAAAGGATGAAAAATTGCTGTCTTACTCAGACAAAATTATTGCTGGGGATAAAAAAAAAAAATGAAAGAAAGAAAGAAAGAAAAAGAAAAAAGAAAAAAGAAAAAAGAAAGGCCACTCCAGTATAGAGGAGTAGGCCAAGGTGAAACACAGAGAGACTCTCCTCAGATTAGGTCTGGGTTAAGAGAATATTGATCTGTGTGCTAAAAACTGTTGATCTCTGAGCAGAGGATGACAAATGGTGGCAAACAAACAAACAACAACAACAACAAAATTGACTGTCTCCAAGGACATTTGAGCTGCTCCGTGTTCTCTGTTAGGGTTTGTTTGGTTTGTGGGTTTCTACACTGGGGGATTTCAACAGAAATAAGCAAATATTAAACAGAAATGAAGCAGCCACAAAAGCGATACAGAGGGAAACCTAGGGGAGAGCACAAGCCCAGAAACTGGGCAGGGTCTATATGTTAAAAAGCAGGAGCAGTAAACACAGACAGGGCTGCTTGCCGAAGCTCATGGATTATGCATTTTATTTTTGGATGTTCAGTACCTCATTGTTGTAAATTGAAGA
Organism: Suricata suricatta; assembly: GCF_006229205.1. NCBI lineage: Eukaryota > Metazoa > Chordata > Mammalia > Carnivora > Herpestidae > Suricata > Suricata suricatta. The sequence goes on along the minus strand of NC_043703.1, from coordinate 83,514,589 downwards.
AGTGTTTTTGTCCAAGGTAGGTATCCTTAATTATGGCAGGTTACGCACTTAAAAAAAAAATCCAACCACATAGAGAGTATGATGCTGACGTTCATAAAGCCACAAATGAAAGGAAATATAGAGGCTTGCATTCATTAAGCAAATGCAGTATGACAAGGCATAAATTCAAATTGTTTGGGGGTTGGAGTAATTTTTCCCAACTGTAGAAACTGAACACCAAGAATGGAGAAGGACGAAAAGGGCATAAAATACCAGCTAACTCACTTGACGTTCTGGAAAAGGGATGGAACATGGCCCATACACCCTAGCTGGAATTTAGCTCTACAATTCTTCATATAGAATTTGAGGTGAGATTTTTCACCTTTATGACCCTCAGTGTCCACTTGTCTAAACACACGGAAAAAATCCTCTATCATGTAGTATTTGTGTGAGGATTAAATAAATTGGTATCTGTACAAATGTGGAACACAGTGGCACAAAGTAAGCATGAAATAAACATTGTCATTATTTTTTCTTCAGAAATATGTAGATTGCCATTAGAAAATTCCTTCTCTTCATTTCTTCATGACATCAAGCTCTAGGCCTTAACATACTCTGTTCCTTGTGCATGGAGGCACTCACCGCCCCCCCCAGGTTTGTTGTCCACTTGACTCCTTCCCATCCTCCAGGTTCGCCTCAGCGTTACATCCACAGAGAAGCCTAGCCCAGCCTGCCCCTTCCCCAAACAGTGTTAGACAACCTACGTTATTCTCTGCCATACCTCCGTATTCAAGTCTAGTGATCACTTACTCGAGTTTCTCTCACAGATGAATCTACTCATTTAGTGAATTATGTTAGAGTTTCTTAATATTTTCTTAGTAGTGAGTATTTGACCATTGATCAAGCAATTAACTGGACAGAAGGGCCACCATGTCAGGGTCATGTCTACTCTGTTCTGTTTATAATGAATACCCAGCCCCTAGCTCCAAGGCCCACCTGGAGAAGATGCCTAAATAATATTGGTTAGTAGAGTGAGCCAGCAGATGAATGAATGGATGAATGACTCTCTCAGTACCTCTCTGCAAGCCAGAATCCTATTTGAGGACAGATCTGAGAGTCAGGAGACGGGGGTCCTTGCTTTTGCTCTGTGACTTAGGAAACCACCTCCCCTACTTCCCGGCTCCTGGACTACTCAAGGATGGCATCATGCAGGAGGACCTTACTTCTCAAAGGGCCTTCTCAGCCTGATTCTCTGGGACTCTGGAAGCCATTCACAACTTCCTATCCTGAGCAGTTTGAATGTTTACCATAAATGAAAAGTGTGTTTAGACACAATAATAATAGGTACTGATTAAGTGAGGGTTACATTTACATACAACATGGCAGTGCTTGGTGGGACACTTAACACATGAAAGCATCTGTTGAAATATATTATTCAGAAATGATTTGTGAGAGTGCCCGGCTGGCTCAATCGCTTAAGTGTCCAGCTCTTGAGTTAGGCTCAGGTCATGATCCCAGGGCCATGGAATCAAGCCCTACCCACATCAGGCTCCATGGTGAACGTGGGACCTGCTTAAGATTCTCTCTCTATCCCTCTGCCCCTCTCCTTTGCTCATGCTCTGTCTCTCTTACTCTCTTTCAAATTAAAAATAAAATTACTTGGGGAATGAATGAAACAAAGAACTGCATTACAGCTCCATGAATATATCATTATTTAAATTAGAGTGAAGGAGTTGTCCAAGATAGAGTCTCTGTTAACACTGATTTTAATAGCCCTGTGTGAACCCTCATGCTGAATGTATGCAAATTATCTACTTCCCTTCGATTAAAACAATGTGCCTCCATTCTCTTTCACCAGGGAAAAGTTTTGATCAGGTTAAATAAACGACCACAGTTCAAAACTTCGGAAGGAGAAAAAGATGTTGCTTTTACTTCTTGTTCCCACAAATACAATTTTGGCTATTTGTTTCACTGAAATAAAACCAAAATTAACAAATTTAATTGCCACCAAATGGTAATCAAAACCATGAAAGTATCTTTGAGCAAATTGTTCTGTCTTATTCAGTGAAATGTGAGTATCAGTAATAGACTATTTTATTTTAGATGTTTTCAAGGAAAGAAAAAGTTTTAGTTTATTGGAAACAGTACCTAGCATAAGAGTTGATTCAATACTAACTAAATATTTAGTGCACTGTAAAATGAAACCTTCACAGAAGTGAGTTTCATAGTCTAGTGTACTGAATACTTATAAATTAGTGACTGCAAAAGAGTAAATGCTGATATTAACTAATAGTGTCATTTCAAGAGCACTTGGTTTACAGTTAAGAAGATTTATGTTCCACAACCATTGGTGTGGTTTTCTGTCTTTGTGTGTGTGTTTGGCAAGTATCTTAGACTCTGCATCTACTTTACTCATCTATGTAACTCGCACTTCTAACAGGATGGATTGTTTTGAGAATTGAATTAAGTATTATATATGTGCCTACCTACACAGTCAGAACTCAATAAAAATACACCTCTATACTTTTTTAGTAGGTAACCGGGCATGTATTTCAGTATTTACTGGAAATCTTATAATGCAATGCAAGCATGCTACACATCTTGGAGATTCAAGATTTTTTTTAACCTGAGATAACACATTCATTATATTTATTGCAAAATCTAACAAACTGTCTATGATATGACTGCTTTCTTCAGTAAGAAGATATCCAAGGCAATGCAAATGAAAATATAAAGTCTCATAAATGCATAAATATGGAACTTGCACAGTTGTTTTATACTAATAAGAAATGTTTGTTCTTAATCTACTTGAGAATTCGGTGTCTAACACATTGTCAGGATACCGTAAGAGTTTTTAATAATAATTCCACATGTTAAAATTATTAGTCTTAAAGTTATATTCTAAAACAAAATTGCTTAGCCCCACATGGACCTAAAAGGAGTGTTTAGTGTGAGAAGAATAAGAAAGTATAAATTGGCTCTAAGTTACAAACCTATCCTCTGCCATTGACCCGAATGTTCTCCTTCAGGTCAGCATAAAACACACTTGTATGTTCTGTTCACTATTTCTTAATCTCTTTCCGCTCTCCCAGTGACTCTTGCTTTTAATCTGATTTTCTCTCCCTCACTCTTTTCTTCCTTCTTTCTTCCTATTTTCCTCGAACACATTCTTACTCCATATAAGAACATGTTTTCATTCCAAAAAGATATTGGGAAATGTGCTAGCAGGAGTGAAATGATTACAATCAAATTAGGATATTCAGGAAGTGTAATAAGGAGACTGTCTACCAAAGCAAGATTCAGGGAAGGGCCTGGACTAGCCTCTAGGGGGTTGGAAAGAAGCGTTATGGGGAGGCAATGGGTTCTGGAGTCAGGGAAGCCCATGTAGAGAAGACTACCTTATGTGAGTTGAAATCCTCATGAACCAAAAGTCCTTCACTGCAGACAAAGAATGAAGGAATAAATAGCCAGACTCACTATTGGTGCTCCCTGCTGTCTACCAATGGAGCACCCCATTGTCAGGGCCCAGCTGTAAACGAGAGGGAATGAGCTTCTTTATTAGTCCATATAGGCCAGACAGTCTGGTCATGGAGCAAGGGAAAGGGTGAGGAACGAACTTGAAGAGATAAGTGGAAGTCATCCAGCCATCCATTTTGATCATATACACCCACATTCATCCACACATACATACACTATCACACTTTCATACTGTATAATACATTTAAAATAATTATAAAAGGGACTCAGTACTTTGGAACTGGGGCAGAAAATATATAAGATGAGTATAAGAAGAGTTTGGAGCAACTTCTGGCTCCAGAAAGCAAGAAAGTGCTCAGAGCAACATTAACAATGATCACATTGGCGGGGTCATGCCAACAGAGCATAGGAGCCAACTGAAACACCTCCCAATGGCCAAAACTGGGACAATTTGAGCCACAAAATAAACTACTACTGATTAGATGACAATCCCCAGTACAAAGTAAATATTGATTACATACTGATACTCCCCAAAATGTTTGATAAATAAATAAATAAATGAGAAGAGACAGATGCCCCTTGTAGAATAATTCTATATGCTCTAATTCAGTAGACCCTTCACCTTCAGAAAAGTGGAGCGTAACACCCCACTCTTAAGTGTGGACTGCCCATGGTGACTTCCTTCCAAAGGGGACAGTTTGGAAAGGGAGGAGGAGTAGGAAGTGTAACTTTACACTGGAGAACTCTGAAACCCCAACCAGGTCCTCAAGTCAACATTAATGGTGGTACATCATGTAGATAGTATACATCCTTGACATGATGTGATGAAAATGGCACTTTACTTCCCTGGTCTTCCACCCCTACCCCACCCTTAACTTCAGTGTAATCATGACGAAAGCATGAGACAAATCCCAACTGAAGGATAGTATACTAAGTAATTAACCATGATCCATAAAAACTGTTAAGGGTGTGAAAAGCAAGAAAAGTTAAGAAACCATCAAGGCCAAGTAGAACAAAGGAGACATTACAACTGAATGAACTGTGGTACACTGGGTAGAATCCTGGGACAGAAAAGAACATAAAGGAAAAACTAAGAAAATGGAAATAAAGTATCAACTGATCTGAATCATAATGCACTAATCAGGCTCATTATATGTAGCATACATATAACACATGTGTCAAGATGCTAATAACAGGGAAAACCGGATGCAGAGTCCATGGGGACTGTCCGTACTATCCTTATAATTTTTCTGTACATTCACCAACCTCATTTCTTTTCTTTGTAAGTTCATTTATTCTGAGAGAGCACATGTGAGCAGGACAGGGGCAGAGAAATGGGGGCAAAAGAGAATCCCAGGCAGGGTCCCAACTCTCCACTGTCAGTATAGAGCCCGATCCGGCACTCGAACTCATGAACTGGAGAGCATGACCTGGACCCAAGTCAGATGCTTAACCAACTGAACCAAACAAATGCCCACATTTTTCTATACATTTCTATACATTCTATACTGCCCTAAAAAATAAAATTTACAAAAATGAGTCTGTGAACAAACAGATAGGAAAGCAAGATAGATAAATCCAAGAGTGAGGCCAAGATGACTGTAGTGAGTGTCCTAATAAAGGTGGAGATCTTTCATGTTAGTTCCAGTCATTCTGTTCTGAAACTGGAGTCCTTCCATTACTAATCACGATCATCAGGACTTCGAGTTTGCTTGATAACTACAAGTAGGAATTTGGAAGCATTCACAAAAAACTCAACCCTCTCAATCTCATTTTAGCTGCATGTACAGCTCCTTCTTCACCCACACAAATGTAACTTTTACACACAAATGCGTTCTGAACAGACACACGAGCTCCACCAAACTCTGCAGAAGGGAGAAACGAAGATCCATGTGGATCTGATACCACAATCGATTTTCACAACTCTTGCAACTTTTTCAACTTCTTTTTTTTTTTATCTTCATCTTAACCTGTAAAGTCACAGAGCAAGATGAACTACTACTCTTCCTATCTCTAAAATTCTTCTCCCAAAAATAGAGGGATAATTGATTTGAGTGAGGGAAGAAGCACTCTGTCTCTTTTCAGCAATTAAGAAACAAATATATAAGGTCAATATCTTACTAACACTTCATTGCTCCAGAACCAAAAACTTATAACGGCCCAAATGAGGACATCGCCACCTGTGTTCTCCAAAATTCCCAGCATCCTGAAAAGTGTACTTGTTAGATGCTTGCATTTATATCTATGGCCAGAAAATTGAACAAATAAAGTACTTAGCATTTGCATAAATTACTTTTGCATCATGTTTTCTAATACACAGCTTCGAGTTTTCCTAAGCCAGCCAGTCTAGAGAATCACAAGAAAGTTAGTTTTCAAAAGTAGTGTTAATGGAAAGACCATATCTCTTTCACTCACTCCACCAAACTGCCTTTGAAGTTCTTCATGACACTTTAATGATCTTGAATCTAAAAAAGGTCCTGACTCATCTTCCCCTATCTGTAAAATAAAGAGGTTGGATTAGATAATTTGTAGGAATAATTAAAAGGCCACTGGACCAATCACCTCTTTAATCACTGAATCCCTTGTATAAGACCGCTAGTACAGTTTGCTTCTTAATTCTAAAATTCAAAGATATAATTATTGATTTAATTATTACATTTTGTGGGTTAAATGTTTACATGTGGCTTATAAAAATGTCTAGATATATAAAAATGGAGCTGTATTCCTGATTTCCAAAACTCGCCTGTGTCTTTTCCAGCATAGGGGATTTTGTTCAGACCACAGTGCTATATAGTCTGAATCCTTGTGTTCCCCCAAATTCACATGTCAAATGTCCAAACTCTGACAATGATAGTATGAGGAGGTGGGTCTTTGAAAAGTGCTCAGGTCAGGAGGATGAAGCCCTTGTGAGTGGGATTAGTGCATTATCCCTGAAAAGAGCCCCAGAGAGATCCTTAGCCCCTTCTACCATGGGAGGACCTCATGAGAAGGCATTGGCTGTGACCCAGGACGACAGCCCTCACCAGGTGGCCACCATGCTGAAACCTTGATCTTGGACTTTCCAGGTCTATGCGAAATAAGTGTCAGTTGTTTACAAACTACCCAAGCTTTCATATTGTGTTAGAGCAGCCCGAATGGAATGAGGTACGTCACCCCCTATTTTTATCATTTTAATACCAACAAACTCTTACCTCATTCACTACACTGCTATTAATTAGGGCTCTTAACAAGTGGCTCCAAAAAACTGGAACTTATGGAATCCTTTTAGAATCAGATGGAAGATATGAAGCTTTTCCCCAGAAATGATACTTATATGTAAATACACATTTAAAAGCATATGACCATGCACTCACACGCAAGCACACACACACACACACACACACACACACACAAATAAGCTCATGGACACAACTCCCCAAGGCCCATCTCTTTTTCCACAGCACATATGGATTTCAGTTCAAGAAATTCTGATCTAAGGACCAATACTTGTTGAATGAGGGAGAGTAGTAGGACGTGGATTATTCCTCCCATCTGTTTCCAAGACTCTTAAGGGATTCAGACCATGTACAAATTATTCTAGTGAGATTTTGACTAGAAACTTAAAAAAAGTGTGAAAAAAAGAGAAATGCAGAACAATGCATATACTATATGTGACAAATGTAGGTAACTTTTAGTGTCCAAGTAAAATGATATTATTGTATGGATATGTACACGTTGAAGTATACAAGGTAAACTGAAAAGGGCAACACCAAACTTACAATCATGGCGGCCCTGAACGAGAGAGGCAACAATTAAAGTAAATGAAGTTGTTGTCTGTAATCCTATTTCTTTACAAGGAGACAGCAGACACTTGATACAGTCATTAACAGTTGTTAATGCAGGAGGTTGGCATTTGGGTATGGTTTGATCGTTCTTTGTACTTTTTAGAGGCACCTTTGGAATGGTGCCCAACGCCCAGGGTAGCATAGCTGTGAGGGCCATTTTCAAAACCAGTTCTCATCTCTTGCTATAGGGGGGATGTTGGCAAGCTGACAGCAGGGGTCTGTGGAGTGCTTAGTCAGGAATGGTCAGGGGTGCGGACGTTGGAAAGTACATGGAAAGGGCAGACCATATGCATGTAAGAAAGGGTGCATACATCCTACTTTTGTGAGGAAACGAAAGCACGCATGTGTGTTACCATCCATTTGTTGCTCAAAATTCCCAGCCCCAAACTATCTGCCAGTCCCCCTTCCAAACTACCTACCTCTGCTGTCTTCCTGGTATAAGGCACTACTGTATTGACCTGGATGTAATCAGTGTTTAGATACATTCTCTCAAAACACTTGTCTGCCTACATAAAAATTAGCATGTTGTATATTTGTACGCTTTATAAATTTAACTCTCATCACATTAGATTTAAAAGTACTGACATTTTGGGGTGCCTGTGTGGCTCAGTCAGTTAAGCGTCTGACTTCAGCTCGGGTCATAATCTCATGGGTTCGTGGGTTTGAGCCCCGCATCAGGCTCTCTCTCTGTCCCTCCCCCACTCATTCTCTCTCTCTCTCTGTCTCAGTCTCTCAAAAACAAATAAACATTAAAAAATTATTTAAAAGTACCAACATTTTAATTTCTGAGTAAAATAAAATTCCAAATAAAATAAAATTCCAAATAAATTACGGATAAAGAACTCATATAAATAATCCAAATTCATCTAATTTCATCAATGACATAAATCTTTTTGCCTGATATCCCCTTTAACCTAAAAGAAGTTCTTAATAAATATTTTCATAATGAAAGAGTAACAGAATTTAAACATTAGTGATTATTATCTAACATATATATTTAATAAACTTTTATTGTTGATTAAGGATTTAAGTGTCAAATTGCATGAGACTAATTTCATTTAAAAAAATGTATATCGAGTACCTACAACATGGCAATCCCTGGGTTAGCTGCCGGAATAGAATTAGCCAACATGAAGACATATATAAAAGTGTTTTTCTCCATGAAGCCATCATTAAAAATAAAACTAACTTTCTCTTCTAGAGTTATATCAGATCTTATTTAAAATATGCTGTTTCAAAATTAATTACAAACTGTCAGAATTCATGGTTATGAAAAGAACTTTCCAGATATTTCTAATGACTTGGAATTTGTGTTTAATCTAACAAACCACACTGACTATTGAATTGGTGTGTCTTTGAATATAAAGATTTATTGTCCCTGGAGGTAATTATTGACCTCAACATCTTATCAGTCAATATTTACTTCTCAGGCCAATAAATCTTGATATAACCTCATGAAAGTCAATATCTGTTTAATAGTATACATGGAAATCTGTAATAGTTTGATTACAGGCTTCAATGTCATGCTGGCTAGTGTAGCTCCTCAGATCTAAGGGACACTGAATCATTTTGTTTTTCTTCTCAACATAAAACATCTCTGATTGCTATTATTCACCTGTTCTCAGTCTCACATTGGCTTGGAAATATTTATATTTTTGTTAAATTCTCTTTTACATACGAGTTTTGCCTCTTCAATATAAACCCCGGCGAAGCCTGAGACTAATTTAATGCTTTGTGGTTTGACTCTTTGCTCCTGGTACAGCCCTTCATTGCTGCAAATAAAACAGTTTCCATGGATGGACAGGTCTTTCAACGCGAGGTTCCCCAGGGGTTTCAAAGTGCCTTTCCAGCGTGCACATCACAAAATATCTTCCAGAACCAGGAAGGATTCAGTGCTCTCACATGCCAAGACAGCAGAAATGACTATTTCATAATAAGCACGATGTTCCCCATTCTGGAAATTCAGGAAGTAGAGGTTTCTAAAGGTGATAAGTAGCTCACATGTCTCACTGCAGCCCTGGATAATAAATAGCTAGTTTAAATGTCCCACGGGTTCCTTGATGCCCAGTAAAGTATTTGTTGCTAGGACCCTGAAGAAGAAAATATTAAAATCAGTTTTGTTGTTTCACAGGCAGGTTCTAAAATGTTAAAAAAAAAAATGCAGTGCAAAGAACCATTGGGCTACTTTAAAGAGCATTTATGTTGATGAAGCAAAACCGTAGGCGAACAATTAGGTCATATCAAAGGGGCTACATTTCCCCTGGTTATAGATATTCTTGGCAGAGTTTCCACACCATCTTAGAGTTTCAACGGCACCGTTGGGCATCAGATGGCCCAAGATGAGAAGCTCCAGCAGACTTCAGAACCTGGGCTTGATTTCCAGGTTAATAATTATTTGCCTTTGTAAGCCTACCTGCAAGGGGAATAAGTAGGAAGCCAAATGCATCTTCACCCTATGGGACCTTATGCATTACCCAACAGCACACAGTCCAGGCCTGCCTGGAGCAGCAAACATAGGGGGAACGCAGGTAGACATGAATGGTAACAGAGTGGCTTCCTCGCTTGTCCATTCAGATTCAGATATCAGCAGCCCCTGGCATCTAGCAGAAGAAAGGTGCCTGACCCTTGAACTCTGCACCTTTTATGAAGTGTGGTTAAGAAAGTACCCACTGCTGTCCTGCTGTAATCTGAGGTCAGGATATAAAAGTAAGATGACATGACAGAGCCAGGTCTCCTGCCCTAGACTACCAGCTCGATGAGAGTGGTTGGGAGCAGCCTTAAAGCCCCCTCTGGCATGGGGTGCAGAGGTTGAGCATGAGAGGAAAGACTGGGGTCCAGACTTTGCTGTGGACCAAGATCAATTGCCAGAAACACTGGGCTTGAGCCAGTTTGCATGGAGCTCTACAAGAGGCAAACTGTTTTCTGAGATCAGTCAAGTATCAGTAAGATACCTCTTACCCCTCCATGCTGCAAACCCAAAAGACCCATCAACACCCTTACCATTTAAACCCCTAAGATGTCTGAGGCCATGTACCAAAATAGTCACAGAGGACATTAAAGCATGGTTGGAAATGGCTGGATGACTGCACTTTGCAGATGGAAGACAATCATTTCTAAGAACAAGCTGGAATATATATATTTTCCCAGAAACAATCATAAGGCCAGAGTCTGTGGTCTTTTTGGAAGTACTACTTCCAAATCTTTCCTGGTGGCTTGGGAACCCCTTTGAAATAAAGAAACAGAGAAAGAAGGAAAGAATGAAGGAAGGAAGGAAGGAAGGAAGGAAGGAAGGAAGGAAGGAAGGAAGGAAGGAAGGAAAAAAGGAAAGAAAAGAAAGAAGAAAGAAAGGAAGGAAGGAAGGAAGGAAGGAAGAAGAAAGAAAAAGAAAGAAAGAAAGAAAGAAAGAAAGAAAGAAAGAAAGAAAGAAAGAAAGAAAGAAAGAAAGAAAGAAAGAAAGAAAGACTCCCACACACAGTTCACTTAACACTGAGCCAAGAGATAACAGTGTCTTCAGATTGATGTTTGCCCACTTTTTGGCAGGGGTTACATTCCAGGTGTTCCAACTGCTTGAGGACATCAGAGTTGTGGAGAAAAAAATATTCTCTATAAGTGGGTTGATCCAAAACATCTCCCAATTCTGATTCTGGGGTCACTAAGACACAGATGTGAGAAGGGAGAAGCCATACATATATTCGGGGCTTGCATACATCAGTTTGGGATAAGCACTGAATTGGTGCAATACGTCTTGATTTGGCTGTTCAGGGTTCAAGTCCTCTCTCACTATATGAACCCTAAGGGCCATTGTACCCCATGTGGGATAATTCAACATTATACTATCCAAGTAGGGAAGGGTCCATGTCTGAGTGAATTATGTCTCAATACCTTAATTCTTAACTATGATTGGAGACATATGCAGTGTGTCATCTAATGCCTCTGAGTCTAAGGTCTACCCTGAGGATTCAGATGTTTCCAGAAGGTGGTCAGCTAACAAGCACCCAGGGGTTATTCCTTTGGGCTGATGTTTTCCTATATAAATCTCAAACGACATAGTACAATTCTGGGGTTCCTCTCATCTCTGTCTCTAATGATACATTCTTTAATCTATTTTTTCATCAATACTTACTAAATAGTGACCACTGTGTCCAATGTATTGGTCATTTAAAAAAGGAAAGATGCAATTTCCAATTTCAAGAGTTTTACCAGTGATGAATAATGATGAATCAGAGCCAAAAATATGAGATATTACAAAATGGGGTTGGCCTAAGTGCCTAATGGGTGTTAAGGTACCTAAATTTGTTCAGGATTATTCATGCTCCAAATAAAAACACCTTAGTCTAGGGACTCCTGGGTGGCTCAGCCTGTTACACATCTGACTTCGGCTCAGGTCATGATCTCACGGTCTGTGGGTTCAAGCCCCATGTCAGGCTCTGTGCTGATAGCTCAGAGCCTGGAGCCTGCTTTGGATTCTGTGTCTCCCTCGCTCTCTGCCCTTCCCCTGCTTGCTCTCTCTCTCTCTCTCTCTCTCTCTCTCTCTTTCAAAATAAAATTAAAAAAAAATTTTTTAATCTGTCTCAGCTACTCAAAGGCCTTCAGCTAGTCCCATCAGGCCTTGCCCAGATCTATTCTCCATACAACTAGCCAACAAAGTACTTTCAGATAGCAAATATGATCATGTTAACCACCCTCATTCCACTCCATTTTGGGAAACATAAGAAAGATAGGTTTTGATTGGTAGGGAAGATCTGGAGACCATTCTAGGAGGAAAAAACTATGTGAACAAAGGCAAAGAAACCTGTGGAAGCATTACACTTTTAGGAGAAGATGCAAGATTTATACTAGAAATGAACAGATGGAGGGGTGCCTGGGGGGCTCAGTCTGATTCTTGATTTCAGGTCATGAGCTTATGGTTGATGGGGTTGAGCCCAACATTGGGCCCTGACTGGATAGCACTGAGCCTGCTTAGTATTCTCTCTCCTCCATCTCATACTCTCTCTCTCTCTCTCTTTCAATTAATAAACATTCATTTAAAAAAATGAAACAGATTCAAGGTTGAAAAGACAACTATAGCAGGGTATATTCTCTAGAGATGGACATAATAACACAGTGACATTTTCCACCCCCTGGGCTCTTCTACTGTGGCCAGTGTATGATGCCTGACCACGGAGGCAGAAAGCTTGTCTCAAGGAACTGGAGTCAAGACTTTGACCTGGGGAGATGCATTTTCATTTGGACCTGGTCTAGTCAATGAGATCCTAAACCTTGAGGTGGAGCTGTAATAAGATGAGACACGGTGGCGGGGGGTGTATTTTGGGTGTTTCGTATGAGTATGGATTGCAGTGGCCAGAGGGTGGACTGTGGTGGATTTGATTTTCTGAAAATGGCAGCATCAATGTCTTCCTCCCACGATGTAATATGGACACTGCAACTGCCAAATAATAGGGACGTGACCCTTCCCATGGACCTTGAGTGAACCTTTGGGACTGCCATGACCAATAAAGTACAGGAGACTTCTGAAGCTACTTCATAAAAGATCACACAGCTTCTGTCCAGATTTCTTGAAACACTCTTTGTCTACACAATCCCTATTGCAACACTCCATCTTGGAACCCAGCTACCCCCATGAAAAAAATCCCCAGCCAAATGGAGAAGCCACATGGAAATCCTCTGGTCAACACTCCCAGATGAACTGAGCCTCCCATTCATCCCAGTCCAGTTACCAGCCATGTGGGTGAACAAGCCACCAGAAGATTCCAGCCACAGACATTTGAATCTTCCCAGCTGAGGCTCCAGACATCCAGAGTGGCACAGACACATGGCCTTGTGCAGTCTTAATTTCTGGCCCACAGGCTCTAGGAACATTCGGAAGGAGTGGTTGTTTTCTGCCACTAAGTTTGGGGTGGTTTTTATGCAGCCATGAATAGCAGAAACAATAAAACCAAATTGTGGAAGCCTTGCATACCAGCCTGAGGAATGGTAATTTCATCCTGAAGGTCAGTGATTTTCTAACTCTGGTCCACAGAGATCCCTCAGCAGCCTTGACAGGGGCCAGGTTGAGGAAGGGAAGACAGTACTTGGGGCACAGAGTCATCTACTTCTACCACATGTATCTGCTTTACCAGCTGGAATTCCAAGTAAGCTTTTGCTTACTGGCTATCATGTCAAAAATAATAGAATATAGAAAGTGTTGTCTGGGGGCGCCTGGGTGGCTCAGTCGGTTAAGCCTCTGACTTCAACTCAGGTCATGATCTCACATTCGTGGGTTTGAGCCCCACATTGGGCTCTGTGTTGACAGCTCAGTGCCTGGAGCCTGCTTCTGATTCTCTCTCTCTCTCTCTCTCTCTCTCTCTCTCTCTCTCTCTGCCCCCCTCCCATGCTCTGTCTCTCTCTGTGTCAAAAATAAATAAAACATTAAAACAATTTAAAAAAAGAAATGTTATATATAAATCAATGAATATAGAAATATATAAAAATAAATTTAAAAAGTCATATTTCTGAGACAGAATAGCTTCTCACAGACACTGTTCTGGTGCAAATGCTCAAAGTCTTGTCCAGATGCATGTACACTTGCACATTCTCCACTGTGAGGTCTGACTCCATTATGGGTCATTCTAGTACTATCATTCCCTCTCTAGTACTATGTTCCCTCTAGTACTATCTTCCTTCATTGCTCTCCAAGCTCACAGTCAGGCCTATGCTACCTTCAGGACTATACCTTTCACCTGATGCTAATTTCTCTCAAACTGACCTGTAATGCCCCAAATGCTGTTCCAGTTATGTCTGTGGACTGCCCTGTAATAGAATCACCTATTAACAATGAGTTTCAAGGGCCTCTTCCTACATCTGCCTATGGAATCAGACTCTTTGGAGATTATAACAATTAGCTATTCTCAATGTAAGAAATAGACTGTACCTCTTGTTAGGAATGGTTACACAGTCATCATGAAAAAGCTTGAATATAGGGAGGTCTAATTAGGGCTGGTAGTATAGTTTGCCATAGGGGTAGAGATTGAAAGTAAGCCCATTTTTTAATGTTTCTCTATTTATATTTTATTTTTGAGGGTGCTTGGGGGGTGCAGAGAGAGATGGGGACAGAGGATCCAGAGCAGGCTGAATGCTGTCAGCATAGAGCCTGATGTAGGACTCAAACTCACAAACCGTGAGATCATGACTTGAGCCCAAGTCAGACACTCAACCAACTGAGCTACCCAGGTCACAAAAATACATGCATGTTACTGTGCTTACTAGGGCATAAATGAATCTTTTACACATAAAAGTGTGAGAGCCCTAGAATGTACAAATAAATAAATAAATACATAAATAAATAAATAAAATAACCAAGCTCTGAGGACTATGCTGCATAAAGTCAACTCTTATTAAGTGAAATTGATGTCACAAGAGCCATTTAAGATTTCTTTGATGGATTTCAGGAGTAACCTGTTAGCTTGGTGCAGGCTGGATTGGAGTGGAGAGAGATGGCCAACAAGGACAGCAGTTAGTTTAGATTAGTAACTCAGGAGTAAGGTGACAAGGCCCTGAAAGTCAAGGCCAGAGTTTTTTTCCTTTCTGGGGTGTCAAGAAGACAATCCCTTTCCCTGCCTTTCCCAACTTCTAAAGGCAGCCTCCATCCCCTGGCTAATGTCCCCCTCTCCAACTTCAAAATCAGCAACTGTAGCATCTTCAAATCACTCTCTGTCCCCAATCTCCACCCCCCCTCCACCTCATAAAGGCCCTTGTGATGATGTTGCCCCTCCCAGATAACCCAGAATAACCTTTACATCTCAAGACTCTTAGCTTAAACTGATCTGAAAAAGTTCCTTCTGCCATGGAAGATGACATTTTACAAATTCTAGGAATTAGGACTGGGATATCTTTGAAAGCCATTATTCTGTCTACTCCACCATCCCTTCTGGGGACCTTGTGAGGAAGTGTTGTGTAGAATGTGTGTGAGAAGGCTGGGGTGTATATCATTTGATTTCTATTCTTGATTGACGGATGGCTGCCTTGGGGCAATAAACTTTCAGGCACTTCCTCTCTGCCCTGTCTTTGGTGGATGTAGCAATCTCCTGTGACACACCAAAAAGCTCTCAGGCAGCGAAACCGAGGGACATGAGTGCTCACATGGGATGCTATCCTCAGGGACCTCCAACTGTGCTCCTAGGTTCTGGGTGAGCTCAGAGGTGGACCAAGGGGTGATGGGATGAGGCAACAGCAATGCCTCCTACGGGCTCTCACTACTTTCATTCTAAGATTTGTAACTTAATATGACCAGGTTCACCTCTCCCTGGGCCAATTTTGTCTGCCCCTTCTCTTTCCATTCTCCTTATTGAAACCATAGTTTCTGATCAAGCATGAACATAAATTTAACCTCATCTATGGAGTGTTCCGACTTACTTACTGCTTTCAGCCCTTTCTTGGGATTTTGCACTTAGTAGTCTCAGAGGTCTGACACCACCTGGCTTTATTCTTTAACAATACCCACTCTTTTTACACCATCATTATTCTGCAAGTAGGCAACTAACTCCTTGAAAGCAGGAGCTATATTTTTTTCAATCCATTTCTTTATTTCCAGCCAGATGAATAGTGCTCAGTTGGTGATGGGTGAGTGAGGACATGAAAAGTTAGGGATTGGGTCAGCTCAAGAGAGCATGGGTTTGTCCAATCAGTTATCAATTATTTTTTAATGTTACCTGGGTATTTATGGTGGGCTTGGGAATGGTGGAAGAGGTTTCACTTGAGATTTTCTTTTGCATTTTCTTGGGTGTGTGTGTATGTGTGTGTGTGTGTGTGTGTGTGTGTGTGTGTGTTGCTTGTACCTAAACCTCAGATTTTACAGAAAAGGCAGAGGAGTGGGAGAGTTATGGGTTAGTAAACCAAAGATCACACATGATTTGAGCACTGAAAATTAATTGAACCTTAAAATCTGCCCAAAAGTTAACCACAAGAGAATGAATCACCACCTTCACCGCTGAATCACTCAGGGCCCCTCTCATTCCAGAACACTGTAACCTCAGCTGGGTTTTGATCCTTTAAGCCCTGGCCCCTCTCCACATCAGCGTGCCTGCCAGCAAAGTGGTGGAGAACCAGAGTATTAGAGGCAAAGTAGGTAGGAGACCACAGCGGTGACTTCTCAGCCTATAATTATTTTTAAGAGATGGAATAAACCCTTCATTTTGAAGAAGCAAACGAATGTCATAGCAAAGCATTGGGTTTTAGGAAACGCATCAACCTTATTTTAAACTAGGGATGGCACAATATTGATGTCAGCAAGTTGGCTGTTTTTACTCAGAAAGACATTATTATAATGACTTCACAACTTATTATGTTTCATTTTTTAAATGCACACTTATGATTTTATTGTCCATAGGACTTGCAGACAGGTTACCCGGAGTTTCATCATGTAAATCACATGCCTACTGGTCTTTGTCTAATGAGCTTATCAGTGCCCAAATGAGTTTAAATGAGATATGCATATAATTTCCAGGAAGTGAGGCTTATCATTTTACTTTCATATAATTTGTCCCCTTGTCCTTCATGTCAATTGCATGCTAGAATGAAAAATTATTTCAGGGAACAAGCAAAACTGATGATCTGATTTAAGCCTAGACTGCAGATGGAGTTGTTTCCAGTCATTTCCATGGATTGTCACCTTTGATTCACTTTCCTCACTTAAAAAAAAAATTATCTGCGAGAGCACACAAGGGTGCACATAAACAGGGGAGGAGCAGAGAGAGAAAATCCCAAGCAGGCTCCATGCTGGCAGTGCAGAGCCCAATGCAGGGCTCAAATTCATGAACCGTGAGATCATGACCTGAGCCAAAATCAACAGTCAGACACTTAATTGACTGAGCCACCCAGATGCTCCCCTTCACTTCCCTTCCCATGTCAGATTCTCTGAAGGAGAAATAAATGGCACATGTTCATTTGTTCATTCATTAACATATCTTTATTCAACAAAGATTGATTAAAATCTCCCTTACTATTTTTATATCACTGTCACTACATATGAATACACAATTGATATTGGCTAAATATTGGATTGGAAATTATCACTAGAGCAATGATATAATGACTAAGATATATAATTATTAAGTTATTTTGTGTGATATTCTATATGAGTTTTTGCCAGACTTCAACACACTTATCCAATTCTGTTATGTCAGACATGAGGCATAACTTACATGCCACTGGATGATATTGTTCGTATTTAGGAATCTTATTAAGGTAATAATCACATCAACCCAAAGCCACTTTCATGCTAGAGAGAGATGGCCTCATGTTTGGGATATAATGCCTGCCTTCATTTCTCCTATAAATCCCTCACTTGGTCCTGCCAGTGTATGTTTATAAGCATGATTTTATCTATGCTTTTTTTATTTATGATGCATATTACTTAAATTATTTTAGATACCTGGCATAAGACATGAACTCTTTTTATGAATGTATAAGTTAATAAGGTTTAAAAACTCAAATCAGTGCATGTGCCCCTGTTCTCCCAGTCAACTGGAATGGACATTTTGGTGTCAACTTCGATTCCTTCCTCACTCTCATACCATATATTCAGTCAAGACTTCTAAGGGTTATTATCAGGAAGGGTCAGAGAACAAAGCCATAGCCAAACTGATGATTTTAGAATTCCCACCTTACTATTACTTACTTTCAACTGTACATGGATAAATTAAATCATACTTAAAGCATTACGTGAAGAGGCAGTTTGGGGTGAATTTTGACACCGAACCATCGAATACAAGTGAATGTAATTTTTAAGGATCACTCATATGCATGTGCACATGTGTGTGTTTTACTTTTTAACATATCCATTCACTTGTAAAATAAATTTATTATTTAAAAATGTATTATTGAAAATTTCAGGTGGTTCCTTACAGTTCCCTAGTCTTGCCACACACATCATCATCCTCATGCAGTCCTGCCCATGCCATGGACACCGGCCTCCCTTTGGAAACTGATGTCCACAAACCCTGTATTTATTTGCACTACTCCTTCTTCCAGAATGCCATGAAGTCCCCAGGTTCTCTGAAAATAAAGATCTCCAGAGCTTAAAAGTCAAGTCTTCAGAATCTGGCCTCAGCTAAATTCCCATATAAAACAAGTCGACTCCTCCCACAAGACTCGGCCTGGCCTCTATGTATCATATGTACATATTAACCCTCATGCTTTTCTTCATGGTATCCACCTCCACTCACCCAAGCATACCTGTCGTGAATCTGCAACCTTCTAGAAACTTCCTCTTCTCAACCCCGTCTTCAGTAACCACTCTTGCTTCCATATCCTTGCAGCTATTTCCTTCCCAATAATTGAGTCTTAATTATGTGGTGCCCTGTATTATAAGTCCTTTCTAAGGTGTGTCAGGAAAGTCTTTTCAAGGGGAGCTTAGTCCTGAAAGTGAGATTTTATCTCTTTTTTGGAGTCACCAGTGTGCCAAGCACAGAACCTTATTCTATGTTAGAATGTTAGAGGTATGACTTAGTGAATTGATGTAGCACAAAATTAAGCAAAATCATTCGGGATATCTTCCCCAAATAGATCTTGGCATATAACCCTTTTCTAATTCTTAATTCATCTGAATAATTCACTCCACGTTCCACTCAAACCTAGGAGATATTCAAAACAAAAGAACCAAGTTCTATAATTTGACATGTCATTGAATAAGCAGGGCTCTTTGGTTATTTCATTATTTGAAAATGAAATGTTTATCCTTGCCCTGGTGCATGTCTTAAACACTTGAAAACTGCAACCCTAAAAATCAATATCTTTATTGTGAAGGACAGTGGTGCAATGGTTAAGGCACATGGCTTCATCAAGAATGTCTCTTCAAACTTGAAAGTGAGACCTGCAATTATGAGTGGGAGAATCCTTAAGACAAGAGGACTCTGTCATTCTCTTTGGCTGAAAATTTCTTTGCTAGCAGCAGATTTTTATCCCAGTCCCAAAATCTCACAGCATTCTGTGTGGTGACTAACAATCATTGAGCATCCTTTGACTGAGGGAATTATTGTAGCACATTCCCTAAGAGTTGACTCGTAATACAAACCTCTGATAACAGTACAGCTCAAATGACCTTTTTACTAACTGATCTGTTAAGTGGACATGAAAGGGAAGTATTAATGAAGACTTTATGTAAGTTATTTGACTTCTTGTTCATACAAGATGGAACAGACTCATTTCTTCTGATTTTCTCTTTATAAGTACAACTAAAATCTCTGGAAATAGCACAAGGGACAACCAAAGGACAACCGTCGAATGTGAAAAGATGAAGGAGAAAATGTTAGGTACCCCAGAACTAGAGGAACAACATGGTGGCAAGATATCTTAGGCCACTGCCAATAGCAGAAGTAAAAATAGGACTCACATATCCCAACTGCCAACCTAGCATCAAAAGGCAGTCTAGGGGTTCCTGAGTGGCTCAGTGGATTGAGTGTCCAATTCTTGATTTCAGCTTAGGTCATGATCTCACAGTTCATGAGTTTGAGTCCCGCCTCAAGCTCTGTGCTGATAGTGTGGAACTTGCTTGAAATTCTCTGTCTCCCTCTGTCTCTGGCCCTTCCTTGCTTGTGCTCTCCCCACCCCCCCTCAGAATAAATAAACATTTATTTAAAAGGCAGTCTAGGAAATGTCCATCAACGGATGAATGGCTAAAGAAGATGTGGTTTGCATATATAATGGAATGCTACCTGGCAATGAGAAAGAATGAAATCCTGCCATTTGTAACAACATGGATAGAACTGGAAGGTATTATGCTAAGTGAAATAAGTCAGTCAGAGAAGGACAGATACCGTATGTTTTCACTCATATGTGGAATCTGAGAAACATAACAGAAGACCATGGGAGGATGGAGAGAAAAAAAATAGTTACAAGCAGAGAGGGAGGGAGGCAAGCCATAAAAGACTGTTAAATACAGAAAACAAACTGAGGGTTGATGGTTGGGGGCGTGGGGCCAGAGAGGAAAATGGGTGATGGGTACTGAGGAGGGCACTTGTTTGGATGAGCACTGGGTGTTGTATGTAAGTGATGAATCATGGGAATCTATTTCCAAAATCAAGAACACACTGTATATGTTGCATGCTAGCCAACTTGACAATAAATTATATTAAAACAATAAAAATAAAATAAAGGCAACACCAGAGACAGAAAATGAAAAGAAGTCTCGGTAAGCTCAGACCTCTAGAGGATTGAACTGAAGCCCCATCAACAACAAGTGAACTGAGCACCACAGGCAAAGGGGAATGGTGGATCCTACTTAAAATCAATAGCCAAGAGGAGTGTTTTCCTTCCCCATCCTTGGCCTGAAACTGTGCCCTCCCACCACTACTGAGAGACACCTGGCAGTTAAGGATCTTCAGCCAAGAGACAAGATGTGGCTGAGCTGGCCAGCAAGGGGAATTCTACCACAACAAATGGCCCAGCCTGGGGAGCTTAATTGTCTGATAGAAAATAAATCTGTCCATAGACCCAAAAGAACATGCAAATACAACTTATCAACATAGGTGAGATGCAGCTACAGCAGTGCTGATAGGGAAATTTTTGCTGTAGAAAAGAGAAAAGTTTTCAATTAATAACCTCAGTTTCTACCTTAGTAAACTAGAAAAAAAAGAGACCAAAGTAAACCCAAAGCAAGAGAAGGGCATAATAAGGGTAAGAATAGAAATCAATAAAATTGAAAACAACAACAACAACAAAAAAAAAACAATAGATAACTGATAAAACAGATATCTTGTTCTTTGACAAAAAAAAAAATAAGTTGATAAAACTCCAGCAAGACTGGCAAAGATAAAAGAAAGAGAAAAAAAATCACTAATATTAAGCATTAGGAAATAACACTATAGATCCTGCAACTGTTAAAAAAATTATAAAAGAGAATAATAACCCAAAGAAATGGACCAATTCCTCAAAAGCCACAAACAGCTGAAACTTAGCAAGGGTGAATAAGGTAATATGAATAGGTTTATAACATTAAGAAAATTGAGTTTATAATTTAAAATCTCCCAGAGAGAAATATCTAAGCCCAGTTGGCTTCACTGAAGAATTCTACCCAACCTTTAAAGAACAATTAATATGATGTTGCACATTTCTCCCAAAAACAGAACTAGAGAAAGCATTATGAGGTTAGTATTATCTTGAAACCCAAACTAGGAAAAAGACAGATAAAAAAGAAAACTACAGTCCAAAGTCCTCATAAGCTTAGATTAAAAAAAATCAACAAAATATTAGCAAGTCAAATCCAACATAGTAGAAAATTAATATTATCCCATGACTCAGTGAGAATTATTCCAGGTACATTAGATTGGTTCAACATTTGAAATGAATCAATATAACTGATCATATTAACAGACTAGAAAAGGAAAACCACATGATCATATCAAGTGATGCAGAAAAAGCATTTGACAAAATCCAACAACCATTCATAATAAAAACTCTCATTAAGGTAAGAATGCTTAGAGAGGCAGGGTGCCTGGGTGGCTCAGTCAGTTAAGCATACAACTCCTTTTTTTTTAAGTAGTTTATTGTCAAATTAGTTTCCATACAACACCCAGTGCTCTTCCCCACAAGTGCCCTCCTCCATCACCACTACCTCTTTTCCCCCCTCCTCCTTCAACCCTCAGTTCGTTTTCAGTATTCAATAGTCTCTCAACTTTTGTGTCCCTCTCTTTTCCCAACTCTCTTTCCCTCTTCCCCTCCCCCTGGTCCTGCATTGGGTTTCTCCTGTTCTCCTGTTAGACCTATGAGTGCAAACATATGGTATCTGTCCTTCTCTGCCTGACTTATTTCGCTTAGCATGACATCCTCAGGGTCCATCCACTTTCCTACAAATGGCCAGATTTCATTCTTTCTCATCGCCATGTAATACTCCATTGTGTATATATACCACATCTTCTTGATCCACTCATTAGGTGATTGACATTTAGGCTCTTTCCATGTTTTGGCTATTGTTGACAGTGCTGCTATGAACATTGGGGTACATGTAGCAGGTGGTGCTGGGAGAACTGGACAGCAACATGCAGAAGAATGAAACTAGACCACTTTCTTACACCATACACAAAAATAAACTCAAAATGCCTGAAGGACCTGAATGTGAGACAGGAAACTATCAAAACCTTCAAGGAGAAAGTAGGAAACAACCTCCTTGACCTCTACTGCAGCAATTTCCTACTTGACACATCCCCAAAAGCAAGGGAAATGAAAGCAACTCTGAACTATTGGGACCTCATCAAGATAAAAAGCTTCTTCACTGCAAAGAAAAC
>NC_043703.1:83384882-83491952 GCF_006229205.1 Suricata suricatta | reverse complement strand
CAAACAGTAAACAGAGCAAGCATGTTTATTCTTTCCAAATTGATTTATGGGCTTAATGCAATTTCTATCAAAATTCCAAGTTTTTCTGTTGACATAGATAAGTATATTTTAAAATTTATGTGGAAAGTACAAACTCTGGAAAAGCTAAGTCTATCTTGAAAAAAGATGAAAGTAGGAGGAATCATTGTACTCCCCATTAAGGCTTTCTACAAAGCTACAGAAATAAGGACTGGGTGTTATTGATAGAAAGAAAAATGTATGCTATCAACAATAGCCAAAGTATAGAAATAGCCCAAATGTTCATTGACTGATAAATGGGCAAAGAAGTGGTATACACACACACACACACACACACACACACACACATAACAGTATTACTCGGCAATCAAAAAGAATGAGATCTTGCCATTTGCAATAACATGGATGGAGCTAGAGTGTATTATGCTAAGTGAGATAAGTCATTCAAAGAAAGATAAATATATGATTTCATTCATATGTGGAATTTAAGAAACAAACCAGATGGGGGAAAGGAAGCATAAACAAGATTAAAACAGAGAGGGAGAAAAACCATAAGATACTCATAAATACAGGGAACAAACTGAGGGTTGCTGACAAGGTATTGGATTTGGGAATGGGCAAAATGGGCAATGGGCATTAAGGAGGGCTTTGGTTGGGTTGAGCACACATTATTATATGCAAGTGATGAATCACTAAATTCTGCTCCAGAAATTATTATTACACTATACGTTTACTAACTTGGATCTAAATTTTTTAAAAAGCATAGTAAGAAAAAAAAAGAGAAGTGTATGGATCAATGAAACAGAACAGAAAACCTAGAAAAAGACTCTCACAAATATGTGTAACCAGTACCAGAAGAATAAACAGGAAATTCCATCATGTACCCCTTGATCATACACTTTGTTTTCTTATCGACCAGAATTGTTCCATCCAGAATTGAACAAAGCTACAAAAGTAATTCAATGAACAAAGGATAGCCTTTTCAACACATCATGCTGAAGTAATTCAACATCAGACATCCAACACAACTTATATTGTATATAAAAATTAATTCAACATGAATCACAGACATAAATATAAAATACAAAACTATTTAAAATGGGCAGGGTGCTTGGTTGACTCAATTAGCATCTCCCTCTGGATATTGGCTCAGGTCATGATCTCATGGTCATGAGATCCAGTCCCACATTAGGCTCCATTCTGAGCATGGTGCCTGCTTGGGATTCTCTCTCTCCTCTGTGTCTGCCCCTGTCTTCTTCATATTCTCTCTCTCTCCCCCCCCTCTCTCTCTCTTTCAAAATAAATAAATAAATAAATAAGCATTTTTTAAAAAGTTTTAAGGGAAAAATATATGGGAAAACGGGAAATTTTTTAGATTTGACACCAAAAGCATGATTTAAAAAATGATAAATTGGACCTTATCAAAATTGGAAATATTTGCAGAAGACCCTGTGAAGAAGATGAAATGACAAGTTCTAGAGGAAATATTTGCAAACCATGTATCTGACAAAGGACTAGTATCTAGAATATATAAAGAACTTTTACAGTGCAATAATTTAAAAAATCCAATTAAGAAATGGACAAGAGTATGAACAGATATTTCACCAACAAAAAGATATATAGATGGCCAATAAGCACATAAAAATAGGATAACTTCATTATCCATTAGCAAAATGCAAATTAAAATTATAATGAGATATCATTGTATACCTATCAAAAGTGGCTAAAGTTAAAACTAGTGACACATCAAATACTGACAGAGTTACGGAGAAACTGGATCACTCATAATGTTGGTGGAAATAGAAAATGGTGTGGCCACACTGGCAATCAATTCAGTAGATTCTTATAAAACTAAACAGTTAAATTACCATACAACCCAACAATGATATGTGTGGGCACTTATTCCAGAGAAATGAGTACTGTATATAGATTCAACACAAAACCTATATACAAATTTTCATAGCAGATGTATTTATATGTCCTTTAATAGATGAATGGTTAAACATTTGTCAGAATCATTAGAATTTATATCAGATTCTTTTCATCTTTCTCTAGCTGCCATGCCTAGGAGGAAAACCATCATGTATTTACATGTTAAAGTGGGATAAAGGTAAACAAAACACAGGTGTTACTCTCTAAGAAATCATAGGAGGAAACAGGATTTACCCTTAGTAGAACTCCCCAAGCAAAACCATATCTTACGTGTTTGTAAACATAGTGAGCAATCTTTGAACAGTAACTTAACAGGCCTAAATTTATTAGGACACTCGGGCTTTCCTGTCACTAACTGCCTTCTCTGCTTCAGGTGTCAACCCTATTCTGTGGTTCTTGTCACTTAAATCACCAGAGGACCTTTTAAACTAGACAGAACCTCAGGCTCCACCAAAGGACAGTCTGACTTAGTCTTGGATGGGTCTTGTGCCTCAGTGTGTTGAAAAAGTCTCCAGGGAGTTCTTTTGTCCAGCCAAAGTGGAGAACCAATGCTCTGTAGTGAAGAATGATCTTCCTGGAATGAAATGTTGGTTTAATTTCTTGCTTGTATCACGCACACAATGACTTCTCAGTGCCTGGGATGCATGGTCTACGCATTTCCGTGGATTTGTGAAAGTGCGGATGCCCTATTCTACGCATCTACTAAACCCACGTCAGAGAGGGTTAAGAGCCCCATGGATAGCACCCATCCTAGCTGGGAGCCACTGGTATCAGAATCTAAAGTCTAAACTGCTTTAATGTATCTTTCAAGACCTCCCCAGAAACTGACTCAAGCCTTCCTCAGTCACTGCCTTGTATGCATGCCATTTTTCACCTTATGAAACCAGTTGTATTTCTCAAAACCGCAATCTTGTCTTCCCTGGATTCCAACAGTAGCTCACCCTCCTTGCTTCCCTCTGTCAGGCCATGCATTTTCTGCCCCGTGTGTAGCCGTCTATTCCTTGAAAAAGGAAGTAAGTAAATACTCAAGGCTTTAATCACAGTTTGACATCTCATGTGTAATTTGACTGAATTATTTTCACAACTTTATGCTTTGGTACATGTGCCACTCTCTCTAATCCTATCTTTTTGCCCCTACCTTTTCCAACTTTTTAAAAATTCCTATTTATTGTTTAAAATTCAATTCACTTTTCTACTTCTCTATAAAGTTGGGCATGCCGTCCATTATGTTTTTATGGTACAAGCTTAATGAAGAGTCTTTTATAAGTGATCCCCTATTTCCCTGTCTCTACCCAGGGAACAGTGAAATCCACAGGATAGAAGGAAGGGGCCTATTGAACATTGTGACTGGCCGAATCAGTATTTGTCAAGCGATAGAACTTCAAAATTATCATGGGCCTGCTGTGCATATAGTTCATGCTACTTAGATGAATTCAGTTATGCTATCTAACTTGTTTTGCTGTTGCCAAAAGTGATCCTATTGTTTCTCATGTTTTAAAGAGAACCAACATTTACTCCCAGATTTCTTCTCAAAGGCATAGAAGAGTTAACTAGAAGAATGGTTACTGAGTTTGCTTAATTCCTTAGAAAGCACCCTCGAGAGGTACCTAGGTGGCTAAGTCAGTTGAGCATCCAACTCTTGATTCCAGCTCAGGTTGTGATCCCAAGGTCATGGGACTGAGCCTCGTGTCAGGCTCCATGCTGAGTATGGAGCCTGCTTAAGATTCTCTCTCTCCCTCCCTCTACCCATCTGCCCTGTTCCTAGTGCCCTCTCCTCTCTCTCTCTAAAATAAACAAACAAAAATAAGAAATCACTTTCAAAAAAGGCAAAACTGCAAATTGATAGGAGCTGCCAAACAAGGTTAATCTAGTTGTGGAGGAAATGAAATATTCACTGTAAGAATAATTGGATTTGTTGAAAATAGAAGTCTGGAGTTTGTTGTTTGGGGCTTAACCATTCTGAACAAATTCCTAAGCATTCTTTTGGCTAAGTCTAGTTAACATTAAAAGTCCAACTGTCAGTCAGCTATCAAGAAAGTGTAAGAATCATAGCGTTAGGGCACCTGGGTGGCTCAGTCAGTTAGGCATCTGACTTTGGCTAAGGTCATGATGTCTCAGTTTGTGAGTTCAAGCCCCATGTCAGGGTCTGTGCTGACAGCTCTGTCTCTCTCTCTCTCTCTCTCTCCCTCAAAAAAAAAAAAAAAAAGAATCACAGCACTGACTCAGCACTATAATTTTACAACCCAAAGGTAGAAGTCCACATATTATTGTTATAAGGAAAGAAGAAGCCACCCACCCAGGAGGATTCCAGGTTTAAAGACAAAAGGAAATAAACCCTGGCATTTAGGGAAATAAAAGTTGTAAAAAAATTAATAATAATGACAAAAATACTCCAGATAATATCTGAAAATCCTGGACATCACTCTGAAAATATTCATCTTTACCAAATAACACAAGATTATATTCTCCTAGAGATTAATAACCACAATACGACCACCACCACCACCAACAACAACAGCAATAACTGACCTACCACTGTAGAAGAATGTACAAATCTCTTAGGTTCAAAAATAAGAGACTATATACTAAACAAAAACAAGTTTGAAGAATCTAAAGGTATCTCAGTTTTATAAGCCAGTTGTATTAAACAAAAAGAAGGGGTATATCTCTTCATCCAGCAATCGTTTGGTTAGTATACACTGACCGTAGTTAGGAAGTATGAGTGTCTCAGACAAATCAACATGGTTCTTGCCCTCAAGGTCTGTAAAGCGTAGACAATAGGCAAGATGCTGAGAAACAAACTAAATGATGTGGGAAGTCAGAGAGCCTGCAACTTTTTCAGACAAAGGCTTGTTAAGGTCAGTATTATTTGGTCAAGGGAATGTGAGTGGGGAGAGGAAAGAATAAGTAAAGGAAATGCAGGAAGACTAAGTACAGAGTATCTTTGAGAATGGCGGCTATATTGGGCTTATTTTAGATAGGGGTTAAAGATGAGGCTGGAAAAGAAGATAAAACCTTCAAAGTAGGGACACCTGGGTGCCTTAGTTGGTGAAGCGTCCAACTTTGGCTTAAGTCATGATCTCACATTTGTGAGTTCAAAGCCTGCGTTGGGCTCTGTGCTAACAGCTTGGAGCCTGCTTCAGATTCTGTGTCTCCCTCTCTTTCTGCCCTACCCCACCCATGCTCTGTCTCTGTCTCTGTCTCTGTCTCTGTCTCTCTCTCTCTCTCTCTCTCTCTCTCAAATAAATAAATATTTTTAAAGACTTAAAAGACAGCCATGTCGCTTACAATTTTTTTTTTACAATAATCTGTTAAGGAGACTGGGTTCTGGTTAAGAGAATGACAGAATCAGAGGTATTTGGTGGTGGTGGGAGTGGAATCAATCTGATAAATGTGTGTAGAAAAGACTGGAACAGTTGGTCCATAACCAGAGCAAAAAGAAAGTTGTTGAAATAGTGCACAAGTTACTTAATTGGGACCTGGATTGATGATGGCAATGCCAAGTCAGAGGGCCAGAGAGAAGCCTCCCAGGTCGATCAAGAGGGAAGGAGAAATTAAAGAGATAAACTTTGAGCATTTGTAATCCGAGGGAAAGACAGGGCATTGGCGTGAGCTCTGTGGGAGGGAGAGAGGAACTCCCAGGCA
This sequence comes from Suricata suricatta, assembly GCF_006229205.1. Classification (NCBI taxonomy): domain Eukaryota; kingdom Metazoa; phylum Chordata; class Mammalia; order Carnivora; family Herpestidae; genus Suricata; species Suricata suricatta. The sequence goes on along the minus strand of NC_043703.1, from coordinate 83,486,357 downwards.
ACAGCAGAGTGGAGGGGGAAATGTTTCGTTTTTACTCTAAACATGTCAGTGAACATTGGTCCCTTGCCATAGAGTAGTAAAGAAGCCAGTTAAGAGACAGTGATGGAAGGAAAGAAGGGAGGGAATTAAGGGAGTAATCTATAGGAGGCAGAAAAAAGTAAAATCAAAATTCAGGTGGTGCACAATGACTCGGGGAGAGGATGATTCCTTCTGCATGACAGGAGAGAGGGAAGAGAGGATGCACAAAGAAGATGGACCTTAGGCATTTAAATGATCCAGATGTAATAAAACAATTGAGCTCTTCTAACTTAAGTCTATAGCTATAGATTTGCAGGATTTTTTAAAAAAGAGGCCAGAAGGAAATAGACTTTCTAATTAAAAAAAAAAAAAGGAAAGAAAATGATGCCTTCATCCTGTGCATTTTCCTTTGTCAAATGCTGCAAATGTTAAAAACATACTAAAGGACACTTTGCACGGACACCATGCATGTCAGCACAGGACTGAGGAAGGTACATGAGCAGAGTTCCGTTTCATTGCCCTTTAACCTCTAACAGACATATGTGAAAATGTACGATGAGCAAACTTCCAGTTATTGAAGTGAAACTAATTGTAATTCTAAGGACAAAAAATAACACAGGTATAAAGAAAGACTTGTGTCACCATCCTTATCTTCGTATGTTCAGATCCAAAGAAACTAAACGTTTTAATAGAGACAACAATAAATAAATAACTTGGAGAATTCTCAAATCAGAAATATGCAAAGGTCATTTACTTCACTCAATGCAGAAAGGCACTCATGATATTGCTCACAAATAAGTGCCCAGCAAGGTCTGAGTGATTTAGAATATGGTAAGCTCACTTGCTGTATTTCTAGAAACAGCATTCTAGTTGGAAGTAGAAGTTTCTTTTTTCCACTTACATGGAATCTTCTGGCCATTTCTGGAATAAGGTGGAATAATACATCAGCAGGGATCTGAAGAAGATAGCTGTGCCCCAACCCCAAGTGTCCTAAGCTCCATGCCACTTGTCCCTCCACCTAGTCCTCTTAGTGAACGCCCAACCCTCTCCCCAAATGAGCTCAAACCGCTCTTCTTTCAATATGGAGCAGGACCCCACCAATTTGATGGATATGGGCTTCAGCCAGCTTTCTCCTCACCTTGATCCTGCTCTATTCCACAATGTCAGCCTTCAGGTTTTTTTTTAATTTTTTATGTCTTTTATTTATTTTTGAGAGACAGAGAGAGCGCGAGCAGGGGAGGGTCAGAGAGAGAGGGAGACACGGAATCCGAAGCAGGCTCCAGGCTCTGAGCCAGCTGTCAGCACAGAGCCCGATGCGGGGCTCGAACCCATGAACCATGAGATCATGACCTGAGCCGAAGCTGGCTGCTTAACCGACTGAGCCACCCAGGCACCCCGCAGCCTTCAGTTTTAATAGACTCATTGTTGGGGCACCTGGGTGGCTCAGTTGATTAAGTGCCCGACTTTGGCTCAGGTCATGATCTCATGGTCCATGAGTTCAAGCCCCACTTCAGGCTCTGTGCTGACAGCTCAGAGCCTGGAGTCTGTTTCAGATTCTGTGTCTCCCTCTCTCTGCCCTTCCCCACTCACGCTCTCTCTCTCAAAAATAAATAAACATTTTTTAAAAAATGACTCCTGGTTGACTCATCTAGTAGGGACAGACTATCCAAACCTTCCATGGGCTCCCTTATATGTCACACCTTCTCTTTCTGTTAGGTTGGGGGCTTGCAACAAGCTTGGGTGAAAGAATTCTGAACAAAAGAGAAGGGTGTCACTCCCTGGTTGAGGTAATGAAGCGCCAATATTGTCCCCTCATGTCTCTCTTCCGTTCCAGTAGCTATCTTCAAAGTCTCATGTTCAAAATGAACAAGGGCCACCTGACTCACCTGAGCAACAGATTATTTTATTGCTAAGCTACTGGTATTGAGGGATTGATATATTATTATATATTTTTAAATATGTATTTGCATTTTTATGCATAGCCCAACCGATCTTGATCGAGTCAACAGATACCCACAACATTTTTCATATGAACTTCTTCTGAGCTTGATCTTCCTCCTTTTATTCTGTTTTACCTTCATTAATATCTTATCCTAGTCTTTGAGACAAGGAAAGAGATACTATGTTTTCACTGTAAGGGCTCCCAAGTATATTACATGGCACATCTATACATCCACCTCCTGGAGCCTCCTTTCTTGCTTTCTTGCACTCACAACAAATCCATCAATAAGCTCTGCTTATTTGACCTCCAAACTCTGTCTCTGCTCCATTCACATCCCTTTTCCAGATCACAATCCTCTCCCGCACTGCTTAGACCCCTCTTGTTCTAGGCTCACTCTTTCCTAAGCAATCTCACAGGAAACAACCATACTTCAGAAATGAAAATCAACAAATCTTGCCTGAAACTCATCAGTGATCTCCATGAGGATTTGATAGAAAGATGTGGAAAAGAAAAAAAAGTTCTAATGCAAAATTAACAGGAAGCATTTCATCTGTCCCTCTAAACCTGAAGAGAGGAGCTGTGATCTTCATGGAAATGTTGTCCTTTAGAATTAACTCCAAAAATAGCAGTAGGCAGGCTGCCCTGAGAAGATACAGATTAAGTACTTAGAGAAAACCACTAACGGACCTCAGAATCAACATGAATTCAATGCCAGGCACCTGAGTGGCTCAGTTGGTTGAGTGTCCAACTCTTGATTTCAGCTCAGGTCATGATCTCATGGCTCCTGGGATGGAGACCCACGTTGGGCTCTGGGCCAACAGTGCAGAGCCTGTTTAGGATTCTCTCTCTGTCTCTGTTCCTCCTCCTCCTCTTCCTCTCTCTTTCTCAAAATACACATTATATACACAAGATACATTTTAAATACACATTAAAAATGAATCAATGGAAGTAATATGTGGACACAAAAGAACTGTGGTCATTTGCAGTAGACCTACATGTGCTGAGAGAAGGTGGCTGTAAACAGGAAGCTGGTAACATTAATCCAAACAGGAAAAATTAAGAACACTGAAAACACAAGAACTGGTGATGTACATGGAGAAATACAGTAAATCTGCATGAGGCAGAGAGAAACAAAATAATATAATTTGGTGAGTAAACAAATGTATCATTTTGTAGCTCTCTTCAGTTCATCTACATGCTTAGTTATTACTGCTATTAAAATATGCTTACCAAGATTTAAAAAAATAATATTCATTTATTTTTGAGAAAGAGAGAGTGAGGAAGGAGCAGAAAGAGAGGGAGACAGGATCTGAAGCAGTCTCCATGCTGACAGCAGAGAGAACAATGCCGGGCTTGAACTCGCAAACTGTGAGATCATGACCTGAACTGAAGTCGAAGACTTAACTGACTGAGCCACCCAGGCAACCCCAAAATTATTTTGAAAAATTATCTTGTTATCTTATTTTGCTCTCCTCTTAAGGAATTTGAATATAAAATATTTTCAAATTTGTCCTGTTTCAAAATGACTCAGACATTAATTAGCTCCACTGACCCCACTTCCTCAACACCACTAGTCAATTTTCTATGGAGGTCTGTGGATCGTTCATTCCTCTCCAGAGACAAATACGTGAACAGTATTTTGGAAAAGGGGGTGATGGCTAACCTTACCTTTTTTATCCCATCATAGCTGAGTAATTGAGAATCTTCCTAAGATTGTTCCTGAAAAACTTGGTAAATTGTCAGATTAAACATTGCTAATGGATGTTAATCTTGATCTCTGTGTTACATTTTATTTTACTCTGCTGGTGCTAATGCCCTTCTTTCTGGTGGGTTCCAGTCTGAATGCAGGGGTGGAACCGGCCCTGTCCTGGACCGTGAATTACACCAAGAGAACTCGCTTTACATTTTCAATATTTCCTCCTCAACAATGAACTGCATCCTCCGCTAAGTGATGGCCTTGTCTGGAATGTGCTAATTCCCTACATTACAAATAGTTCTGTGCACGTCTATCCATAATCTCTCTCCTCAGTCTCTGGTATTCGTGAACATTATGTGCAAAGCCTGGTAGTTACTATAAATTGAATATATTGTAATAATTGTACTAAGAGTAATGATATAATACTAGTTCATATCTACTGAGGACTTCCAGGCACAAAAGGCTTTTGATTACCTTGGGAAAACAAAGTACTGAATAAAGCAAGGCCAAGGTTAGTAGTTCACTTATAATAATATCAAGCTGTTGAAATTATTTTTATGTAAAGCTCTTGGCTTTCCCCTCATGCTTACAAGTTAGCTGCTGCAGTCCAAAACATCTATCCTCACACAACACCTCCAAAGCTAAGAAGGAAGAGAGAGAACTTTGTCTAGCTATATCTCACTTCTTTATCAAAAGGGGGGGAAAATCCCCTCAGAAACCTCAATGGACTTCTCCCAGGCCCCATCAAGCCAAATGAAATCATGTGTCCATCTCTTTAACCAATGTGGGCAAAGGGTAAAGGGATTGCTAGAAATGACCTGGTCCTATCGAGTCTCATCCCCTGACTCGGAGAAAAGCCTACCTCCCCTGAGTACCTCATTCCTCAAAACCTGAACAAAATCTGAGTTTCTTAGCTGGAGATATTGGGAGGAAGCTCTTGGCAGAGTACTATTTGCCCTAGGTACATCCTATTAGTGTTCTGAATTGAATAAACAAGGAATTGGAGGCTTAGGGGACTTAAATCACCAGCTCAAAGTCACACAGTATGCAGGTGGCAGAGATAGAACTGGAACCTAGTCTAGTTCAAGTGACTTCAGAGCTCTGTCTCATCAAGTAGGCTGTGCTGGTTCTCAAGGAGTATGGAGCATGCCACAATCTCAAGATAAAACCAGAACTTTTTATTTCTAATCCTCCCCTGAAGAAATATTCTAGATCCTCCCGAAAGGTCTGAATTACAGAAAGAGAGGAGTCATGCCACAAGGTCCTTGCAGCTTCTCTTGGTGTGTGGGAAAATGGAGTGGCACGTGCAGACAGTGAGGCCAGCAGGCAGGAGGGTGGGGGTGGGAGACCTCTCTGCTATTCCCAGTAAAGAGGGAACACTCAGGCTCTAAGACAGTCCCAGGGTCCCCTGATATGGCTCTGGAAGCAGTGAGATGGGGGTGGGGGTGGAAATAGAGTTCATAGGGCCATAGTGTCTCCTGGAGGGCTTATACCATAAGAAGGAAACACAAATGTTCTGTGTCAGCACCTGTGAAGCATCAAGTCCATGGGAGCTGGAGCAGCGGTAATCAAGTGCCATCAACCTGCTCCCCTCCCATTCATCCGTACATTAGTGGTCCGTACCTTAATGCTCTCTAATTCCTAGAGAGGGAAAGCCTTCTGATTCCCATGCACAAATTTATCTATGCTTCTTAGGCATTCAAGACTTCTTATCGCCGGATCCCTTCCCCAACTGGCTTCCTAACAATAAACTTGTAAGAATGAACCAAGTCACATGAGTAACTCCTACACTGATTTTGCACACTTCCTACCTATTTATGTTTTCTTACTGTATTTTCTATGACGAGATGACCCATGCTACCTCTCTGCTTTTCATACTTTCATTTATCCATGAACATGTTCAATGACTGCTGCTAGTTCCATCCCCTACCTCTTGTATGTGTGGGCACTTACACATGCACACATTCCCACACACACACATGGACTTTAGAGTGTACCGCACACTGAAATAATTCATGGGGTTGAAAGGTACAGACTAGGACATAGAGTCAATGGTACTGTAATAGTGTTGGGTGGTGACAGACAGCAGCTACCCTTGTGGTGAGCACAGCATGACATATAGACGTATCCAATCACTATGTTGTCCACCTGAGACTAATGTAAGGTTATGTCAACTACACTTCAAGGAATAAAAAAACTTTAGTAAATAAACTCCAAATGGATAAGGTTTTAAATTGAGAAAATAAAATGATGAATGTTCCAGAAAGAAATAAATGTGAAGGTTATATCATACATTTCAAGGAGCACCTCGGTGGCTCAGTGCGTAAGTGTCCAACTTTGGCTCAGGTCATGTTCTCCTGGCTTGTAAGTTCGAGCCCTGCATCAGGGTCTGTGCTGACAGCTCAGAGCCTGGAGCCTTCTTCAGATTCTGTACCTCCTTATCTCTCTCTGCCCCTCTCCCAGTCATGTTCTGTCTCTCTCTTTCTCTCAAAAATGAATAAACATTAAAAAAAAAAAAGAGGGGTTGCTGGATGGCTCAGTCAGTTAAGCATCTGACTTCGGCTCAGGTCATGATCTCATGGTTTGTGAGTTTGAGCCCTGCATTGGGCTCTGTGCTGACAGCTCAGAGCCTGAAGCCTGCTTCGGATTCTGCGTCTCCTTCTTTCTCTGCCCCTCCCCCATTTGTGCTCTGTCTCTCTTTCTTTGTCTCTCAAAAATAAATATAATTTTTTTTTAAAAAAGAGTCAGACACTTAACCGAATGAGTCACACAGGCACTCCTGGTTATTAGTTTTAATATATGAAGAGCTGCCACTATATGGCTCAGAAAAGATTAACAGTAGCAAGGAAAAGGGTAAACATTTGGAACTAACTAATTCACAGAAAATGAGCAAATTTTCAATAAATACATATGGAAAGGGTCAGTATTTTTGTAATTAAACAAGCAGGAGTTAAAACCTCAGCTGAAAAGTAAAACCCCCGATTATAATACCGCTGTTAGGGAGGTATTCCAGCTCTACCATAATGCAACTCTTCCAGCAATAAAACCATAAATTGGTGCACCTTTTCCAAGTATGCAATTTGGCATTATGTGCATTCCACTAAAAAGTTTTAAACACACATTGTATACCTTTTGATTTAATTTTTTCACCTTTAGGAATTTCTCCTTAGGAAATTATTAGCCAAGATTTGCCTGCAGGGATTTTTCTTGCAGCATTGTTTAGGACAGGGAAATAAATAACCTAAATATTCACCAATAGACAGGTAAATTACTTATGGTACAGAACATTAGTTGGAATGCACTGCAGACATTAAGTGGAAAGTAATAAAATGATTTCATTTTATAGAAAACATTTGCAATATGTTGTTATTAACAAAATTACATTCTTAAATACACTTAAGGATACCTATGTTTATGCATATAAGCATGGTGAAAGTGAAGGGTGTTTTCTCTTTTCTCCTAATTTCCTACAATAAAAACTGTAATACTTTTGTAATAAAAGAAGTGTATCTTTCTCTGATCTACCATTTCAGGCCATCTTTACATATGATCTTCATAAAATGTTCTCGGATTTCCCCAAAGGGGGCATTCCTTCTCATGAAGTACTAAAGCACTCGTTGCCTATAAAACTCATAAGATATTTATGAAAACCCACCTGTTTTGTATGTTTTGTTGTTGTTATTCTCTTTACATGGTTCACCTTCCTTATTATACCATCAGTTCCTAAAAGGTGAGAATTTGACATTTGTGCTTTAGTATTCTCTATAAAATACTTTGCAATTAATATGTGTCCAGTAAACTAAACCATTATAATAAGGTCTCCTTTTCATAAAGCTCTCTGAAATATTGTATGACAATGAGTCTTAAAATGCAAGAGCAAAAGCAATGATGTCCTTTTACCACAGCTTCCTGTGACACATACTGCCCCAGATCCATGTCTCTATATAGTTCCCTACCATGTTGACTCAGCTTGGCCATGTGACTTTTCTTGGCCAATGGGACATCAGCAAAAGTGAGGCCGGCAAAGGCTTGATTAAACACTTGTACAAGGAGGCTTGCTTTCCTGTGACACTCCCACCATCATTTAAAAAATTCAATCTCTCCAAATGAAAGGGCCACAAGAAAAGAATGAGAGTACTCCAGTCAATAACTTCAATTAACTGCCAGGCATGTGAATGAGGCCATCTTGAATCATTAGCCCCAGGCCAGACCAGTCGAGAGTAGTTGATTAAGTAACCCCTGGCTAAAGTCGGAACTGCCCAATGAAACCCAAAACAACTACAGAATTAAAAACAAAGAAATGGGTGTTGTTTTTGAGCCACGAGGTTTTGGAGCAGCTTATCATAACTAACACACATCCCTATCACTACCTCCTATCCTGTCTGCTCCCCCAGCTGACCTACATCCATCACAGGCTATGCCTAATGGGTCACAACACTTTTTCACATGGAGTCCTGACTTGATTCCACAATCCTTTTCAACCAAGACCCTGGTCAGCCCTTTCCAATCATAGGAGCTAACATGTAAGTTTGAAACTTTGTGATTCCTGAATAAGATCACACTTTTTCTTATCTAAATTGAGACAGACAAGGTTTTGAATAAGATTGTAAAAACTTAAGTATCAGAGAGTTCCAACACTTAGTCTGAGTTAGATTATTTTTTACAACCACAGGAGTTCTGCTGCTAATTCATCTGTCCATAATTACGCTATCAGACGGATAGCAGCATGTATCCATCATATGGGTGGATGGTATATGATGACCTCCTACTCTTGGTTTCTGAAAGAAGGTAGGGATTGGGCAACAATTGCCATTTTGTATATATTGTACACACCCTTCCTTCTGTTTAAGCAACGAATTTAACGTCAAAATCATAAAGTCTTGGTGGGACCCAATATGGTGGCCCAACTCTACTTTAGGCGAATTTGGCCATCTGCGCCTCACTTTCCTCATCTGTAAATTGAAGACTGTTACATCTGTCCCTTACAGGGATCTTATCGTAACAAATGGGATAATATGCATGAAAACATATTCTTTAGAGGAAACTAGCTATAATTATCATAATTTAAGAGAACACAGAAATCAACTCATGTTTACCAAAATGTGATACATCTTTCAGTTGTTGTCAATTGCATTCCTACCAGGTATGCGAATTTAAATTTTGTTTACAATGATTTCAATGAAACCATAATTTAGCTATTTTAATATCGGTCCAGCTGTTTTATGATCAGTAATTTTAGTTTGGGTAGAATCCTATTCAGATAAATTATATGTGTATTGGAAACTCTAGTGGATGTAGGATTTTTCTGAGAAATCATTTTGTTTTATGCCCTAAAAGGAAAATTCTCTGAAGTCAATGATAATTTGTCTTTTGAAACAAAAGACATATCAATAAAATTTTGCAAATTAAGTTGCCATATCTAAAACTGAAACATGTCTGCTTTTTAGCCTCAATTAAAATTTTAACTATTATGACAGGTAAACTTTTTGGTTAACTGTGACTTAACGTAAAATTTTTTCTTACACCAAAACAACTGTAATATCCGTGGTGATTGAAAAATCATATAATTAGTTGTAAATCACAGAAATTTTGTCACCAAAAGGTATCTAACTGATTATTTTAAAATCTTCTGGTTTGTTCTGCAAACTAAAAAAAAAAAAATGACTTCCAAATCATTTCTCATCTAATATGCTTAGTTTAGTGCAAAAAGTCAGCAAAATAAAATAGAGTTGAAGAAATCAATGTGTAGTTCAACCTCAACTTTCCCTCTGTTTCTTCTCAGGTGTGTCTTCATCCTCCTGTAGTTAAACCAGTTTTCATATTCCTTCATTATTGTGTGCGAATATAGATCCCTGATCATGATTTTTGAAATCCAACCTGCAAATAAGCCATTTCATAGCAATTCTCCTTTTTAGTATAGTTTGCCTCTTTCTTTTTCCTTAGTCTTCCCCAGCCCTGCAAACACTAGTAATGTTGAGCAAACGTTAGTATTATTCACACAGTAGGGATGAAGCATTTGAAGCCTGGAGAGAGGACTTAGAAAGAAAACCAGCAGAAGGAGATCCAACCATCTGGACTTGTAGCCAAGGCATGGCTGGTTATTTTGGGCCATGTTCAAAAACATTGAGTAATGGAAAGATGGAGGGTCTCAAAACCTTTTCCCAAAATGGCGTGATTAACATGCAGGCTTTCGAGCCAGGCGTTGCTAACACTACATTGAATAGCATCAGTGCAACCACAAAATGGCTTCCTTTTGGGTCAGGGGCAAAAGCTGTGCTTCAGGAGCTGTGACACATCTAAAATCTCTTTCTCCCAACCTATTGTGTCAAAGCCCCACCGGATCAATTAGTAAACTTTGTTTTCCAGTACTTATTCTCTGCAAGACTCATATTGTCTCCACAGTCTGGAATTGCTTAGGCTTTGGCAATGGGAGGAGGGGGCAGAGTCCCTTTGAAGAGCCCCTGGAAGTACCTACTTTTGTCCCCAACCTACCATCTGAAGCCCAGGTACAGATCCAACCCCCTTTGAACTGGTGTGCAATTGCAATCTCTTATGGTACTCATCCTCCTGGGCCTGAGCAAATGGAATAGCTGGGAGTAACCGAGTTGCTCTAAAGGGAAGGAGTCGTTTTTTATAACAAGTGATGAGTTCAAGACTGGCTGCTCTTTGTGTTACTAGATTTAACCAAGTGGCCAGGGGGAAGAAGGCCTAGAGAGGGAATCCACCAGAAGTTGTTTCCACAAGAGTGGCACAAGGTGGGCGGGACAATGCCCAGACAGCAATGTTCCTATGCCTGGGGATGAGCTCCCCTGTGGGGGAAAAGGGACAGTTCAGCTGACCACACCATGACTTGTATGAGAATCTCCCCCACAGCCCTGATCTGAGCCCTTCGGATTAAGCTTCTCTGACACAATAAAGCTTGGACAAGCCCAAACCTACAAGCCTCACTCCTATTTAACTAAGTTACTCATTGTCTGGGAGTATTTATTTTAAAACAAAATCAAACCATGGGCTCTCTATTAAAATGAGGGAAGCTTTTATGGCCAGGAATTGATTACCATGTGCAGAGACTATGATACTGAAGACGTAGAGACCGGATGAAGAAGAAAAGAACATCATTCACAGTGGCCTTGTCAAATGAAAGTGTTCATTCTTGGAAAGCTGTCAGCCAACACACAATGTTAAATGCTGCCTAGAGGCCCCCACTTGGCCCTCAAGTGTCATGTTGAAAGCTTAAGGTGAGGTAGAAGAAAGATCACCAATTATCATACCCAAAACACAATGTTTGTTTTTGCATGTGGAAATTATTCAGTTAGTCTTCTAAACATTTTGAGAAAGAGAGAATCCCAAGCATGCTCCATGGCTGACCCTAGGCTTAATCTCCTGACTGTGAGATCATAACCTGAGCTGAAATCAAGATTCAGATGTTTAACCAAGTAAAAGGCTGAGGTAATAAGTTTTTAATGGAAAATTATTGCAGTGTTTATAAATGTTCTCCAAAAGAGGTCATTCTCTATGGATCCTGGTTGTAAAAATCATCAAGACACAATTCAGCATTAGAAATTGAGATTTGTAGTGATGACTCTTCCCAGGGTGTGGGTTTGTATGTGTGCCTAGAGGTTTGACACAGGGTAATTCATCAAGGATGAGGAAGATTAAACTATCGTAGGGGTTGGACCATCTGACATATTTGAAAGGACTCAGATACATGTCATCCTGAAGCTTGGGGACCTGATCTAAATTCAGTACAAGGGACTGCATCATTATCTAGTCCATTTATGGAATGTATTCAATATTTTTAAATCCAGATTTTTGTCAGAGAGAAAATAAAGGAACACAAAATTAGAAATGGAGAAATTAAACATGGTGGACTCTCCCAGATACCCCAAACTCAGCAAAGAGTTCCCTGGGTCTCTGGAAAGGAGCACTGCAAAATCATCTTTCATCTCAGATAAACTAGATCAACTAATAAAATCTCATCATGTAAGGGCTCCAGAGAGCCACTAACGGGAACTTTAAAAGCAGATTGTTTTCATTATTTTTACCTGGGAAAGACCAACAAACCGTATCTGAGAGCTATCGAAGACCACATCCTGGTTCTATGTTCTCTAATGTGTAGTATAAACCCCAGGTACCAGTCTTCTGTTCTTTCCGTTTTCTTGCTCCCTCCCACCGTCAGTGACAATATCTCGCATATAGAGGTGGTTCTCATAAATCCTACTGACCGCCTCTGGCCTTAATGCCCCAAAATCCCAGGGGCCAAGGGCCTTAGGGTACAGCACAAAATCAACCCCTCCAACCTAATATCAAAATACAGAACACATACTCTTAAGGTTTCCTCAAATACGTATTTGATGCAGTCCCACATACAATTTATACAAACTGTGTGATAAGCATCTGGGTCCTTGAGGACTCTCAACTCACTGAGTTAGAAATAGAGAACTATTGTGTGGTTGTTTGGCCCTGCTTCAAACAACCCTTGTCAAATTCTTCTTTTCTGATTCTGTATTAAACACTAGCACCATCCAGTCCAAGATCAAAAGCCTGAATATGCCGTCTGGTTCAAAGCATTCTCACTTCCCAGGGCACCACCAAAGTCTAGACTTGTAATTCTAGGAGTCTGGAGCAAAAAGAGAAGCAATCCCTTCACTCTCCCCCTCTTCTAAGTGCGTCTTCCTCCAGGGTTGGGCAGATGGGACATCAAGGAAAGATCTCCGGAGGAAGTGAAGCCTGACATCCAGGTGAATAAGGGCAGGAAGCCAAGTCCAGAAGCAGAACATGCCATTTTGTGGGAACTGCACATTATTTCATATGGCAGGAGCACAGTGTCCACACGGGCACAAATCTCACACAGGAGGCACAGATAAATCTGCCAACCCTGCAGAGTAGAAACATAGTTGAATGGTAAGAACCTCTGGAGTTCTCCACATAAATACTGAAATGTGGTATGATTCTATTTTTGTCTTCTGATGTTATAAAATGTACTTTTTCATAAGAACAAGTTGAAAGAAAAGGGAAACTAGGAAGACTGAGGTAAAATTGAGCTCCTGAGGATGCTATAAGTTTGTTATCTTATTGATTTTATTTATTTATGGGTTTTATTTACTTATTTATTTATTTATTTAAACGTAGTTGACACACCACATTACAACTTCAGGTGTACAACATAGTGATTCAGCTTCTCTATATGTTGTTATGCTGTACTCACCACAAGTGTAGTTACCATCTGTCACCTCACACCACCATTTCAGTGTAATTGACTATATTCCCTGTATTGTACTTTTCATTCCCATGACTTTTTCATTCTATAACTGAAGCCCATGCCTCCTACTCCCCTTCCTCATTTTGCCCACTTCCCCATCTCCTTCCCGCTTACCTGATTTTAGACTCAACCTCTTGCACATACCTTTGTGTTCATGTGGATACTTGCAAATCTTTTCATTGTCTGATGCACATGATTTTGTACTCATCTCCACTTGATCAGTATTTCAGGTATGATTGTTGGAGGATTAGTCTTTTCTTAGTTCTATTATTATTTGAATTTTTTTTTAAATAAAAGTGGGTGTTTTCTTTCCAGAAAAATCTCTAATAGTTCACCTGGAGTGTCAAGGTATGCTGCTAATGGAGGTAGTGTAGAAAGAACAAGAGCATTTTATCAACATAGTAATTAATTCATGTGATGTGAAAATATAATTAGAGAATGAAGCATCTGAAAACCAGGATCCTAGGCATGACCAGAATTACAAAAATGCATACAAATGTTTGCAAAAAGTTTATATCAAGAAACATGTAATTTCAACATCAAAAAAATTTAAGGCGAATCCCAAGGTTTTAGAAAGATTTTTGTGCTTCTCACTTTCAGTGATTAGCTTATAACATCATAAAGATTGTGCACACTATTGCCAAGCAGATTGTTTTCCTAACAAAAATTCACTTGTAAACCAGGCTTATTTACCAAATAAGGAGTTTCTGATTAGTAAACAATTCTGGAAATTTTCAGAAATCATGCAAAGTAGGATGCATTTGAAACATTGCTATATCAAAGCCAATAATAAATAGTTATTGCTGACAAATCATCATCTGTTCGATTAAGTTTTGGTCAGAAAAGTAGACTTTGCTTGAAGTTAATGGTTGCTTATTTCCTAGAAAATGGAATTTACGTTCAAGAAGGCATGATAAGTAAATTTTGTCTAGACATAGAGGCAGTTTTTGGTTAGAAATTTTCATAAAAGTTAAAGAGAAGTACATCAAGATGTGAGCTCCTAAATCATTTCTTACCAAAATGTGCAAATTCAAACTCAAATCACTTAAACAATAAAGATTTAGAAATTTTAAAGCCTTGTGAAGGAAATCAATATTTATTCAATGGGTTCAATAAACTAAGATTAGATCATCTGAGATGTATGCAGAGCCATCAAAGACTATTTTAATTAAAAAGAAGCTCCTAAGTTTCCGCAGTGCTGAAGATATGGCTGACAGCATCTTACACAATACAAAGCTTATCTGTCATAAATCAAAATTAATATTATTAACATTGTGGCCAGGCTACATTAACATAAAGTGTGAGTAGAAATTTTAATGGGATCATAACGAATTATAGAGAGGAAGAGCCAAAAGTATGTATACATGCTTTTGACATATCTTTTAGACTTAACAGGAATGATGCCTTATGAGGAAGTAAAAGACCACTAAAATGCTCTAAGACAGCTGATTATTTATATGACACTATAAATAAAAGTAGGCCTACATATGCATGTGTGAATGGGGGGAGGACTAGGAAGTATTTTTAAGGAAAAAGAAGAAATAACATGAAGGTTGCTTTGTACTTCTTCAAACACACCACATTGGCCGGTATTTTATTAAGAATCATTAACTTTATCGTGGCACGTAGGTGGCTCAGTCGATTAAGCATCGGACTTTGGCTCTGGTCATGATCTCGAGCCCTATGTTGGGCTCTGTGCCGACAGCTCAGACACTGGAGCCTGCTTGGGGTTCTATGTCCCCTTCGCTCTCTTCCCCTCCCCTGCTCATGCTCTTTCTCTCAAAACTAAATTTAAAAATATTTAAAAATAACAAAAATCATTAACTTTATTAATGTAATTGAACTAACACAGCTTACGATTATATCCCAAGTATCTCAGGCTCTACGGATAGAATTTTTGTTTTCCTTTTTTATGTTCAAGAATGAGAAGCAATGTACCCTTTTCATAATCTGATAAGAATAATAGATACAGCAAAATCATTTGGGAGTAGAGCAAAGAAGTTGTGCCAAAAATAATCTCTGAACGTTTCAAAGTTGAACTATTTCCCTTCAGAAGAAAAAAGTTTCACAGGAAAACTGTATCATGGTAGTGCTTCTCCCCTCCTACGCCATCAGGAAAAGAGCAGAAATTTTAAAGGTTTTTGCCAAAGATCGATGGTGACTTTCCTAAATTAAAATAAATGATTTTTAGAGAATGAATTTGGCAAAAGGAAAAAAATTAGAACTACTTTTAAAATACAGAATGAACCATTAAATGAAGCAATGGCCAAAACAACCAAGAATTATATGCAGTACAAATTTAGTGCAAATCCCAGAACTCTGATTTTGCCTACATCTTGAAAAGCTCAACTTTATCCATGATTATAGATTCAAGTGATTGTGGCTATTTGTTTATTCAATATGCCCTTCATGTCCATGGTTATCTTGCCTCTCAGTGTCCAGATATGAGACAATGAAGGCAATAAATTTTTTATTTTGTACTTCTTAAAAATGTACTGAGCATGTAAGAGAAAATAGACACAGTAGCTGGACAGTGATGTTGGTAGGAAAGAACTGTTTTGTGAGCCTGTGCACACATATACAGAGTAGGCCTGGAGGACTTCACAGCATTATGGAGAGGTTACCCCAGCACCTTGCTGCACCATCAGAGATTACTGATGATGCTGTACTAATTGAATCTTCCCTCTAGCGATTTTGTCCCATGTTCCTACATTCTCACACCTTTAATTCAAGTTCTAAATGTGTTTTGAGTTGACCTTGTGGTTCATGGTCTTGTTGGCATGGCCGGAGACATAGTAACACGATAGTTAGGAAAATGTCTCTATAACATTCGAAAAAAATACCTCATGAAAAGCGGTACCTGGCATTGCCTTTAAAACTTCTCTCTGGCTTAATTAATGTGTCCTTCCAGAGAGACCCATCACTGTGATTGGGAAGCAATCTAATCCCTTCCCGAACCTTAGAGTCTTACATCACTTAAGAACATGGCAAAAAATATAGAGAGAGTTGGAGAAGTGAGCAAGAATACAGTCCAGGAGAGTGTGTGTGTGTGTGTGTGTGTGTGTGTGTGTGTATGTATATGGAAGGTATATGTGTTTTTGTGTTTAATTAAAAAATAAATGTATTTTACATACACACACATGCAAAGAAAGAGCAAGTTGAGTCTACCTTCCGGAACTGAGACTTCAAGCCATACCCAAGGGTGACCTGCTTACCTGAGGAATTAGGCACACAGTGTGTTTGTATAACAGACCATACTACCTGGTGAGAAAGCAGAAAAAAAAGAATTTCATTACAATTTCAATTTGACAGAGACTTCAGTTTTCATTCTCCAATACATCCCCAGTACCCAGACTCATGCCTGGTGTCCAACAGGCTCTCAATACATATGCTTGGAATGACCGACTAGCATCCATACTTCATATCTGGAATCGGTGAAGTGGATGCAATCAGTTAATTTATACTGAAATCGTTCCATTGAAGTGGCCTTTTGGCTGTTGGGAAGGAAGAGAGAGACAAGGTTTGGTGGGAAGATTAAGGAGAAGGTATTTGATGTGGTAGAAATTACATGCGAAAGCAGAAGGAGTGAGTGGAAAGGGAGGACAACGCATGTAGGAGGGCTCTCTGCCTGGAGTACTGAGAAACAGGCTGAAGCATAATAAGTGGTGGGACACTGGCTGGGGGGCTCAGTCTGTTAAGCTTCAGACTCCATTTTTACTCAGGTCATGATCTTGCAGTTTGGGAGTTCAAGACCTGCATCAGGCTCTGGGCTGCTGGTGCGAGGCCTGCTTTGAATTCTCTCTCTCTCTCTCTCTTTCTCTCACTCTCTGGTGCTGCCATACTTTCACTGTCTCTGTCTCTCTCAAAATAAATAAATAAACTCTTAAAAAATAAATAAAGGAATAAACAAAGCATAATAAGTGGAGTCTTAGGGGAAAGGAAACTTAAAAGCACAAAAAAGCCACTTAAATTTGATTTATTAACTAATCTAAGTGTTGATGAAAGATTGGAGAAAGGTGCTAACTTGGTTTTACAAGCATCTAAAAAGATGGTACCTTGGATATGAAGATATCTTAAGGACTACAGTAGCTAAACAGAAGGGAGTTTCAGTAGTCCAAGAGCGAAAACATTTTAGACGTGGAGAGAGGATTTGCTTCGAAAGTTTCAGGCAGAAAAAAATCAGGCACAGTTAGTGTGAGAATGGACTTAAAATCTTAAAAGACATATGAATGAGGTATCCATTCATTCATTTAATCATAGCTATTGAGCATGTATGATGGGATATAGCAGTAAAGAAAGCAGAAAAAAAGTCACCTTCATTTACTTTTCAGTTCATGGGCAGCAACACGATACCAAAAAATAAAATAAAATGTAAAATAAAATAAAGTAATTAAATTAAATTAATAAACAAACACGGTAACCATGCAGAAGTTCATAAGGTTCCATGCACCCAGTGGGCAGAGAGAGAAATAATGAGGTGCAGTCACGGTAGAGGAGGGTAAGAAACTGTGGCTATGTTTTTTGGCAGGTGCTCAGGGAAGGCCTCTTTCAGAAGGTCACATTTAAGACTTGAAGGAGGTTCTCAAGTCATTTATGTTCTAGAAGGAGAGAGATGCCATCCTACTTACAAAGAATATAAATGGCATAAAGATGTGAGGTGAGTAGTTTATAACCCTTGTTTTAAACACAGATTTTTTTTTTCTCTGTAAAACCTAATTCAGTGATACATCCAAATAACCTAGGGGAAGGATTTTTATCTTCCTCATGCCATATTAGAGGATTGAGGATAGTAACAACTCTCAATGTCTTTCTCATTTTCTTCTTTGTACAATATCTCTTCCAGTTCATCAAATGCCCACTAAGCACTCCAACGTTTGTCAGGCTCTGAGGATCACCATGACCCCCCCGCCAGGAGGAAGAGGGGCAGGGCTTACAAAATTTGAGTGAGATATTAATTCAAGAATATAAAACAAAGGGTCACAGAAATGCAGCAGGGAGAGAGAAAAGTCACGTAGGAAGAGTTAAAAATAGACCATGGGGTGCCTTGAGGTGTCTGTCTGCAATGAGTAGGATTTTGAAAGATGGAGGTTTAGTCAAGGTGTCTCACCTGGAAATCATTCTAGAAGCAGAGGAAAAGTCAAAGCTTTTTTGGGGGATCTATTTAGGCATGAGTATGAAGACCAACAGATGAGAAAAGCCTGCAAGAAATAATTTCTGGTCACATATTAAGATTGAAAAGCTCTTGGTTTGTTCTTTAAAAATCCTCACGACCTCTCGTCTCCAGCTCCATGGCTTACATGTGATCGCAAGGTCTCCGGTTCCTCCACTGTGGAAAGAGCAGACTGGCGTTCCTGAAAGTCCCTCAGGTTCAAAGATACCGCTGCCTGCAGTGCCAAATGTCACTTTATCGTTGACAATTCAAGAAGTAGTATTTATAACTTAAAAAATTATAGACGCCCATTCCCCCCATCATCAGCCTTACGTTCGACCATTTCAAATTTTCTAAGACCGTGCTGGTACCATTTTTACTTCAAACTGACAATTGCTTTTATTTTCTTCCAGTGCTTATTTTTGAGACTTTCCTTCTGGGTAAGTGAAGTCCCCCAGTGTTCTCATTTATTTCATCTGTCCGTGGAGCGCATTTCTGGTTGTGAGACTGAACCAAGGAGATTTGACCTAAATAAAGTGCCAATTTGGGAAAGAAACAAGAGGAAAAGGAGGAAATGGTGACAGTCACAAATGAGAGTGAACAAACGCAATATTGGAGGGAGCAGTTCAGGTTCTGCTTTAACGGAGAAGCATGCTAGAGAAACACCCTCACAGGGGCCCCTGGGTGGCTCAGTCGGTTGACTTTGGCTCAGGTCAGGATCTCACAGTTCGTGAGTCCGAGCTCCGCATGGGGCTCTGTGCTGACAGCTCAGAGCCCTCTTCAGATACCTTCTCCCTGCTATCTCTGCCCCTTCCCTGCTTGCACTCTTTCAAAAATAATTAAACATTAAGAAATGTTTAAAAAGAAACACCCTTATATTATACTTTTAGTATATCCTCTCTGAACACATGGTCAATTACTGACTCTTTCAGGAAATGTGTTGAATACCATACTATTTTAAACTTCAGCTTATATTTTTGTGAAAGACAGCTTCCCTTTTTAATTTTTCCTGAAAACCAGAAGTTACCCATTAGTTTCTCAGTCTCTGATGACAGAAAGCAAGGAGCCATCCCATGGTACAGATTTGTGATCTGGCTTACATTTTTCTGAACAGGAAGCCCGTGAGCCACAGATGCATTGAAGACCCTGTGACTTACCCACACCCTCAGATGGTCTCCAGTTTGGGTCGCTACCCTTGCTTTAAAAGTAAAATGACACAGTTCTTTAAAAGATAACTTAAAAAGAATATGACTTAGCAATGCCACTTCTGAGTCGCGGGCCCAAAAGCGTTGAAAGCAGGATCTCAGATGCATGTACGCATGTGATCACAACATTATTCACAACAGCCCAAAATTGAAGCTTCCCATGTGTCCATGGATGGATGAAAAAATAAGCAAAATGTGGTATATACATGGAACGGAATATTATTTAGCCTTTTTAAAGAAACCCTGACCCACGCTGTAACATGGATGAACCTTGAATTCATTGTGGTACTTGAAAGAAACCAGATACCAACAGACACAACAGTGCGCAATTTCACTTACGTGAGGTACTTGGACTAATAGGAAGCAGAACATGGTTCCAGGGGCTGGGGGACTGGGGAAAATGAGGGAATATTGTCTAGTGGGATAGAATTTCAATTTGGAATGATGAAAATTTCCTGGAGCTAGACAGTGGGGACATCGCACATCCACCCAACTGTACACTTAAAAACGGTTAAAGAGGTAAGGTTTGTGCAATGTGTTATCTACTGCAATAGAAAGGAAACCACACAAGTTCAACTCATCCTCCTAGGAGATGATAGAGCTCATGGTCTGCCAATCCCTTCTCGTGCCACACTGTGGCTGTTACCTCCGGTAAATATAGAGACTGGATAAATCATTTGTTGGACAGCATTGAGAGACAGCTTTGTCAGGTGAGGTGCTCAAGTCACATATCTGGCTGCCGAGAAGCCCTCTCAGGATGTTTTGACTCATTACCCTGAGCCTTCATCAGCTGATGAAACTAATTTTTTTTCATCAGCTGATTAAGATTCAAGATAATGAGTCAAAACATGCCAGTAGTAATTCCCAACAGTGTTGAAGACAGGATGTTAACTTTTCCATGCACATATATGCACGCAGACAGACACGAAATGAACCAACACAGCCTCCCGCATATGGAAAAGTTCATTTCATTAACGGAAGGGGTGGCGATGACCACATACAGCTAAAAGAGAGAAACAAAACATCAGCTGATCAAACAGTGGAATCGAATGCTAATCATTTAATAAGAAGGGAGAAGTCGCATTAAATTAACTCGTGAGGGAACACAACCAAAGGAAAGAAAATAGAAATCTCACAGGAAATTGCCATGCACAAAGCTGAACGGATTCTAGGAAAACCAAAATTCCAAATGCTTTGTGCTTCCTCCTGAATCAACAAATGCACTTCAGAATGTTTTTGATGGCAACTGTATCTAAGTTCAAAGTTCCAGGAATTTTCCACAACTGTTCTGCATTCTGGGGGCCTTTTGTCTGACTACAGAATATTGAGTTTTACCAATGAAAGCATTGGATTGAATACTAGATGCCTTAATATCAGATATATATGTATTTTAAAATCCATTAGGTCTCCATTGGGAAACCACCTAATATTTGGAATGTGTTGCTTAATGTGCTAACTGATATTTGCGTATGGGGCTTGCTGTCAGAGAGACCAGAAGCCCAGTGACAGTTATTACTGTTGAAAGGATTCTAAGAGCCGTGTGAGCGGAATGGTTAATAGGCCAGGAATCAAGGGAGTTAAATATTTCCTAAATCTGGTAATCGTCCGGCATCGCAAAGGCTGAGGAAGGCTGGATGTCAGGCTGTAGACCTATCAGCCTAGGCTTATCTCGCTCAGTAGTTTGAGTAAATCAACTTCTAAGCTCGGCTAAGAAAAGTCCCCCCTTTAAAAAAATAATAAGTGTTAAAACATGGCATGAGCTCATCTCAATGGCAAACCGAAAGCAAACAGTTTATTCTGAGAACAAACAATGGCTCTGATCCTAATCCTTTGAATTGCAGCAACTGAGAAAGCGATGCTTTTAAATGCAAGAGTCAGAACAGCAAAGAGACTGTGTTCTCCCGCGCACCGTTAAGGAGATCTACCTGCAGCCCACCTGTGACGGCAGGCTCTCTGAAAGCCTTCCTGCGGGAACACTTCGTCAGAATTTTGTCTGAGGTTTTTTGGGGGGGAGGGAAAAGAATAAGGCTGAAAAAGATGAAAACATTCTTTTTCTTCTATTTCCTGTTTTTCCTGTTCTTTCCTGACTGTGGCATTTCTGCTCAACCGCTGCCTGTCACTTGCAGGAGACACTGTCGCTCAGCTTATTAAGAAAGCACTGCTCTTGCCACTGTTCGGTTTAAAAGGAGCCGCTTAGAGGTGCCACCTCTGAGGGATCAACTTATGCATGTGTTCAGCGAGGGTCTTAATTGGTGCACGATTGACTACGTGAAGCAAAACTTCGCTTGGATAAGCTGAAATGCTACGTCGGGGAAGAGCCCTATCTATGGTTTTACGGGCTTGTCTTCTCATTGGGAGCATACATTTACTAACTGTATAATTGGTGGCACAGTTCTTCCATCATACACATTGTTATCAGTTAATTAAACTTGAAATGCAGCTTTGTTCCACAACATGTTTTGTCAGATTGTTTTCCTTATTTATTTATCATCATAAAATTTTACTTGGTGACTGGCAGTTTCTCAGCCCTCCAATAATAATATAAATCAAAACATAAGATTTTAGTCTTCATGCAATTTCCTTTTGGTCTGAAAATATGAAACCAGATGTTTTTGGCATGCTAAAGATGCTTTTCATCTTTTTTTAGATTCTTTCAGTGCAGTCAAAGTAAATGCATTTTTAAAACCTACTTATGAAAGTTAAATTCCCTTTGTTCATCTCAGAGTAGTCTGGTTTGCATTGATGCAGTGGTATTGGGAGACCTTGCAGATAACGTACTGAATTTCTTGGAGGAATTACACATGTGGGCCTAAAAGCTCAAAGGGCAGCAGAAGTTGTATTAATAGCAGATCTGTAGACCATGAACCGTGATTCACCAGAGGGTCCCACCAAGCAACATGCCTAAAGGTGGAGGTTCAGGCTGGGCCACAACCAGTACGATCCTGACTATCTATATATTATTGGGGTGATGTGCCTAATTTGTTCGCATAGTTATCACATACTTGTTCCAGCTTGAAACGGTGGGGCCCATGAACATGGGGCCATTGGAATTTCCTGTGACAGTGAATCTCATTTTGGTAGATATTACCATCTATCTCAGCCTAAGGCTATCACTAAAACATCTAAACATTCCCAGATGGAACCTACTTGGCAGATATTAGAGGGATTTGGTGTTACTGGAGAGACGTGGGGTCAGTAAATAGGAGCAGGAATAGAGTGGCACAGAGGCTAATCTCATTTGTACGTGGCCTCAGATTGCCATTACGTCCCTGGGCTATTTTGTGGTTTGGGTATTGGAACTATTAGGACAGACAGAAATATTTGGGGATCTTGGTGGGGTGGTGTATGGAATTATTTACAATCAGCTTCTCTATCTAAGCTTTGATGTGGTTCTTTGCCCCATCCTCAGCCCCAGCTTCATTGCATAAATTCCATGGCCCAGTGCACAAGACACTTCTACTTCTTTACTGCTGCCCCCAACAATGATGGCAATCTCTGTGTTAGTGAAGAGTGGGAACTGCCCTCCACCTCGCTCTGCTTGATTTTTAAGCAAGCTTTCCCAGAGGCAACTTTTCCACAGACACAGACTTCGTGAACTTTCTTATTACTCACGGCAGTTGACTTTCCATCCCCAGCAACCCACTGTATTCATTGTGGCAAAAGTCAGTAGTGATCCCTTACAATGTCTTCTTTCAGCGTCACTGGCCTCTGGACATTGACCTCTTCCTTCTTAAGTTCATCCACTCTCAGCTTACACAAACTAAGCTCTTTTGGTCCTCTTGTTTCTCTGACCGTCCTTCCCAATATTATCTGTTCCTTTCTCTTTCTCTGCTTGACTCTGAATATTGTAATCTGCACGGTTCCACCCTGGATCTCCTTCCATCTTCACTCCTTAAAATCTTCTGGATGTTACAATGACTGCCATGACTATCTATGTGCTGATGTAACCCATAACTCTAGCTCTTAGCCACATCTTCCTCCTGTGCTGAGGAACCCAGTACCTAATCTTCCTAGTGGAAATTTACATACAGAGGCCCCTGGGTGGTTAGGTCATTCAAGCACCTGACTCTTGATCTTGGCTCAGGTCATGATCTCAATGCTCATGAGATTGAGCCCTGCATCAGACTCTGTGCTGATAGTGCAGAACTTACTTGGGAGTCTCTCTCTCCCTCTCTCTACCCTTCCTCCCCTCATGTGCTTTCTCTCTCTCTCTCTCTCTCTGTCTCTCTCTCTCTCTGTCTCCCTCTCTCTCTCTCCCCCCCATCTCTTTCTTTTAAAATTTAAATAAACTTAAAAAGAAATTAATACAAATTCAGCATAAAAACCTTATCTTTACTCCCCAAATTACTGTTTTCCCTAGGTAAGCCTAAATAATGTCACCTAGACATCCAAGCCAGAATCCTGTTGACTATCTGTACCTTTACATAGATCACCCCATTTCTACTCACTCACAGACTTCAAATCTACTTTTTTTTCTTTTAAGTTTGTCCAATTCATTCTGTTAATATTTAAACTAAGCCAAAACAATATTTAAAGTAATTTGGGAACATTTGGTTCTCTACAAGTGGGTAAGAATTTTATCATATTTGGATCTATTTTTGGATAAAGATTCTCGCCATGCTAATTTCAAATCACATAACATAAACCACCACCTTCTCACAGTCAGACCTTGCGGGACACAAGAAAATACAAAACGAGATACAAGTTTAATGAGTGAAGGGAGACAAATTTCAAAAGAAGAAAAGGCAGAAGGACAAGAAAAAAAAAAAGGCATTTCCCAAACCAATCTTTTTCCTATTTGCTTAATTTTATTTTTTATTTTTTTAAGTATATTTATTTATTTTGAGAGAGACAGCACACACACGAGCAGGGAAGGGGCAAAGTGAGAGGAAGAGAGAGAACCCCAAGCAGGCTCTGCACCATCAGTGTGGTGCCTGATATGAGGCTGGAAACCATGGACCATGAGATCATGACCTGAGCCAAAGTTGGATGGTAAACAGACTGAGCCACCCAGGGCCCCCCCCCCCCATTTTCTTATGTTTAAGAATGGCACTCAGGAGCCTGGGTGGTTCAGTAGGTTGAGCATCCGACTTCACCTCAGGTCGTGATCTCACTGTTCATAAGTTCAAGCCCCACTTTGGGCTTGGTGCTGACAGTTCAGAGCCTAGAGCCTGCTTCAGATTCTGTGTCTCCCTCTCTGTTTGCTCCTACCCTGCTCTCTCTTTCTCTCTCAAAAATAAATAAACATTAAAAACAATTTAACAAAAAAGAATGGTACTAAAATCCCTTTCATTAGTCAAGTCAGGTGGGATTTTTTTGTTTCATTTCTTTTTTTCCCTTCTTTCCTCTTTTATTTTTTTCCTTAGCTCCCAGGTACATTAGATTTACAATGTTACAGTTTCTACTTTCCAAGCATCTTCTCTAGGCATTCCCATTGCCACTGACCCATTTCACACCCTCACTGTATCACCTAATTGACTGTTGCTATGTGCCCCTATAATCTTCTTCTTCCTGATTTCAGTGGCCTTTCTAAAAACAAGATCTGTTTAGAATGCTTTGATGCTGTCGCATTACCGTCAGGTCAAATTCCACACTTCTTAGTGACATAATCACGGGTCCTGTCATCTCCTTAGTGCTTATTTCTGCTCTCTTTTCTTTGGCGCCCAACATTTAGGTGTGTTGAATGATCTATGTTCTTAAAGTACTATTCTGATTCTCCCCCATCTTTAATAACACTTTATTTTTTCTTTTTAGTTTTTAATGTTTATTTATTTTTGGGAGAATAGATAGAGTGAGTATGAATGGGAGAGGGGCAGACAGAGAGGGAGGCAAATAACATAAAGCAGGATCCAGGCTCTGAGCTGTCAGCACAGAGCCCAGTGTGGGGCTTGAACCCATGAGCTGTAAGATCTTGACCTGAGCTGAAGTCAGACGCTCAACTGATTGAGCCACCGATGCCCCTTTACTAACACTCTCTTCATGTTCTTCTCTCCCTCATCATCTTCTACCATCTACTCAGGGAGCTCAACACCTCAGCTACAGGGTCACTGGCTCAAGTCTCTCCCACTGCCCATGTAGAATTAACGTAACTATATTTTTCCTAGGCAACTTTTACCATCTCCCATCTCCCAGCATCTGTAGCACCATACATTACATTTTGTAAATAGTCTCATGAATTAACTACAACTCTTGAACTTCCAGAGCCATTGCTGGCTATACTGATATTCCAGTTCTTAGCACGGTGCCTGGCACTTAGTAGGCTAGTAGGCCAGTGCAATACAGATCAGAGTGCTCATTCTGACCGGCCATGAGAATGCTACACCCTATTTTCCATCTTCTGTTCCTGGAGTTTTGATCCTGATTCCACTATTTACAGGCCACCATAATCTCTCTCTGCTTTTACTGCATCTTCTGTCAAATGACAATAGTATAGCATACTTAATAGCATTGATGAAATAATACTAATAGTAATAGTAAACACAGCATCTTAAATGCTTTACACAGTGCCTCATGTACAGTAACTGTTTAAGAGGTGCTGTTATTTGCTGATCTAGTGTGCTTATTAAATGAATAAATCATTAGAAAAAGTATAAAATATATAAATCTATCAGTTTCCTGAGATTAAAAATCACGCTTTGAGTTTACTGGGGTTTTGTTGTTGTTGTTGTTGTGATGATGATGATGATGATGATGGTGGTGGTGGTGGTGGTGGTGGTGGTGGTGGTTTGTTTGTTTTTTGGTTCTTAGTCTCAGCACAATGTCAAACTCAAAATAAGAATTTCATACATGTAGTTGAATGCTAGATCTAAAAGATACTATGTAGACAAGTTCAAATTTGGAGAGAGGATAAACACAAAGGGAAATAAAATCAGGTGGGACAGAGAAGTTAGCACAGTGTCCTGGACCCAGTAATCTATGAGCCTCTGAGTGATACAGTCACTGTTCTTGTGATACACAACAGAGAACAGACTGCAGAATAATGCATTGAATAAAGTGGTTATAGAAGGGTCCTAATGGTCACTTTCTTTGTTCTTTTTCTTCCTTATCATTATTTGAATCACTTAATTTCTCAAAATTTTACAATTGTGCATTAATTATTATAGCATATCTCAGAGTTGATATTAATTCTTCATAGATGTATTTGGCTTCCATAAAACCCTTGCTAAGCACCCTCTCTGCAAAGTTTAAATCTCTCCCTCAGTAATAAAGTCATTTCTGTTTGTAGTTAAAGGAATTTTAAGAACTGAGCTCTCTAAATTTGCTTTCAAGTTTTAGAGAGTGACTAAATGGACCTCTGTGTCTGAATCATGGTTAAATTATTCTTTCAGCAAACTTTATTGTGCACTGACTGTGAGTAGGAAAGCAGAACCGTATTTTCTGTTAAATAAACTAAGTATGAATTGTTTGAACTGTATTTATAAATTTGAATCATGTTATAGGATAGCTGTGGGAAACTTCTGAAACCATCTGATCTCACTGTGAAATATTTTTATTGTCTTCTTATTGGAAACAAACTTCTTAAGCGGGCTTCTAATGGGAAGCAAGCAAATTGACCACTCTTTGTTGAGCTTAGGAAAGATGAGTCAGGGTCAACTGCAAAGATTACTTAATACTGAGTAGGTTATTTTTCTCTTTGCCTTTGGGTAGCTGTCCCCTCCTTCTGCTCTGTAGCACAGTGGGTTACTACAAAGTGCATTTCCCAGAATTCCTTGCCCTTGGCTTCCTGTTAGTTTCAGCCAATGGAGCACTAGGAAGATATCAGGAAGAAGGTAGAGGGAAAGTGAATATTTCTACCCTGTCTCTGTTTTCATAGGCTTCTCCTGCAATGGCTTTACCTCTCCCAGAAGTCTGTTCCCACAAAGCATTGTGCATACTTGTTCTCCAAGGACTCACTCCTGGGACATGGCACACACCTGTTCCCTTGGCTTCCCCATATCTTTGGGGTGGTAGCCACTTCCTGCAGTTGTTAACCTCTGGATTGGTTCACTTACCGCTGTTTTCAGATCTTCCAACACCTGTGTCATTTGTTTTTGTATTAAACTCCTATAATAAAGCATCCAGGCATGAGCTGTTTTCCTGACACTGACTAATGGAGCCAAAAGTACTTTATGTACAAGCGGTATCTTTTTGGTTTGCACTTTTAAGGTTAAGCTAACTTGCCACAAGCTGTTGAGAGACCACCTTTAATCCTGTCAGAGAAAGGCTTAAGAGTGTTTTTGTTTTCCAGTCTCACTGGGTTTAAGAGTCTCTTTATTAAGGACTGATTGAGGTATGCTAGATCGCAATTGCTAAGAAGGAGCAGAGGTGTGCACGCTGCCTGGAGCCTTGGCCTCTAATGGTCTCCTCTAGAAAGCAGTTTCTCTGTGATGAAATATTGTTTTGAATGTGACAATCTTTTGGCAAAATTATGTTGTCATCATCTGCCTGAGCCTTCCTCAGCAGCATTGTAGGTGGGGTATGATAAATAGACTGCCAAACTTTCAGGAAGGAAAATAAACATCTAAGGAAAAGACACACACATGTTTGGTAGAAACCTCCAGATATCTAGGCCTGGAGCATCAAAAAGGGTAACTCTATATTTGTTATTTAAATAGCCAACTAACCATCTTGTCTTCAGTCTTACCTGTGCCCAGGCAATTTTCAGTGTGGTTGAAAGAGCAGTCACTCCACAAACCAAATTTGATCATGGCACTTAAAAACCTTATTGGATTTTTATAGTTTTCAGGGTGAAGACCAAATATTCTAGTGTGGTCTTGTGTCTGGTACTTCAAGTATGTGGTCATTGCCTTTCTATGTGGTCACCTGCTGCTACTTCTGCCCTTTTATTGTTCCCTCTGGAATTCACAAGTACCTCAAATCTATCATCCTCTTTCCTATGTCTACACTTCAGTGTTTGGTGTTCTGTCTATAATAGTCTTCTTCCTCCTTTCCTTCTTTCCCCGACTCACCCAGTCTAGACTACTCAGACTCTTCAGATAAGCCACCTAAAATCCTGCATCTCTTCCATCCTTCACCCTGTTTGGCTGAGGTGTTATCTTGTGGGCTTCTGTTGCCTCTGCTGAAAATTCCTACCCTTTACAAAGTGCAATGATCATTTGTCCACCCAACCAACTCCCCCACCACAGTAGCAACTCATAGACAGAAACACCCTCTTATACTTCCTCCTTTTTGCCAGTGCCTAATACAGGGCTACATTTATATCAGACACTCTATACACATTCCCACCATCAATGCATAAGAGTTCTAGGTGCTCCATGTTTTTGCCAACTCTTAGTATTCCGAGCTTTTTAGAATTTCAGCCTAATGAATAGATTTGTAATGATACGCCATTGTCATTTTAATTTGCATTTCCCCAGAAACTAATGATATCGAATATTATTTATGTATACTCATTGACCACTCATATAGTTTCTTTGGTTAAGAGCTCATTTGGGTCTTTGCCCATTTTAAATGATTTTTATTTTTTATTATTGCTCTGTTAAGAGTTTAATGGACACAGTTTTGATAATTTGGTAAGTGCAATTAATAGGTTGATATCATTAAATTTGTTAGGACTTCACAGGAGAACTTTTGTCACAGTGTCTATGATGTTGGTTGATTTCCAATTTTTATGATAGGCAAGCATGCCATTATTATGAGTTACATGAATCACCGACGTTAAAATAATCCTACATTGTATAAAAAGGAGAAACCCCAAGTGACATCAGACCACAAAATATTGCTTTACATGTAGCATACATTTTATCATACACTCCTGATGAAACTTCAGGGCTTTTATAAAAGGGAGGAGCAACATATAAAGTGAGAATCACGAAATAATGTACTTCTTGCAGAAATAAACTTTACATTAACTAGAAATGTTTCTCATTTTAGCAAAACATACAGTGGAAAAATATGACGCTAACCATTTTCATATGTTTTAATACTAACCATTTTCATATGTTCTAATAAACACGTATCTATCCATAAAAGAAATTTGGATCTACATTTTTTTAAATAGGGAATGGATAGGCTTCTCGTGGATTCTGAACACACCATACAGCTAACAGAATGGGTCCTTAATGTTTTGACCATTGCCAGAACATGCACATTTCCGGATTTATTTATTTTTTTCCCCCACAGGTTGACTAAGACATAACAAACGCTTCCTGCCACAAGCATGGCGTGGCGGCAGGTCGGATACCTGGGTTATATAAATCTTTATGCTGAACGTTTATGACATTTCAACTTAGAAGTTCATCCAGTTTGATGACTGAGGCAGCAGGCAATTATGACATTAAACAGTTCACAGACCTTAACCCCAGACCCAAATGGTTTAATATTTTTAATGGCTGACTCTGCCTCTCCCGATGTGCACAGACCAAAGCAGAGTTTAAAACCCTCACCCATGTTAATTGCCCCTGCTTTGTGGCAAGCACCACTGACTGCCTTCTAGTTCCAAATGTCTTCAGTTATTAAAAATTATCAATGGAAAGTAATAGAAAGTAATCCAGACTTACACTGGCGATACAATTGGCCACATATGCCCTAGTGGAGCATAAAATAAGAAAGATCGTTACTATTACTACTGCAGTGTCATATTGAGGAACATACTTTAAAAGTGAATCACATTATGCCTGTTCAGTCAATTATTCTACTTGCAAAGACAAAGCGACTTCCTGAAGATGACTTTGCTTTCTGAAGTAAAGACATGGTCTTAGATTCAAATGTACACTTGAGTCTGGAGCTGCTACGCCCCAGAATAAATAGGTTGAGGAAAAATATCAAATTTAAATAAAAAGTCACATCGAATTGTACTGCGATAAATGTATTTGCACCCAATATTTCCTTTGTTACTGGACTCAGTGCAGTTAGTAATTAGGTATCATGTTAAATTTCTATAATCTTCCCAGTTTCCTAATCTCAAATTGATTTTCAGAAGTACTTAGTAAATATAATCAGTGTTGGTTATAAATTCTAGATAACAGCTATAGTGTTCTAGAGAGATGGCAGAAGATTTAGAGTGACACTTATTGAGGAAGGCAGGGTTAGTGAATGTTCAATATTTAAGAAATGCATTTTATAATCATAAAAATTCCTTGACACTTAGGTTTGAAACACTTATGGGTTACATGTGATAGGCCATGTTCACACCAACTCTTTTATTCAAGGCTTGAAATGTATTTTGCTAGTCACAGTGGTAGAAAGAACATTAAAGATATTTTAGTTAATTTATTCTTCCCTACCATCTGCAACATAAAGTCATTTTCAAAAAAAGTATAGAATATTTTGCTTGTAGATATGATTTCCTTAAAGAATTTTGACTGTATCTTGTCAATAGATTAACATAAAATTGAGTTGATGTCTCTAGAAATTATTCTCTGTTTCATCCCTCCTAAGAAAAAGGGTCCCACTTCCAACCTAACCACAGTAGCAGCCACTACAGTAGCAATCAGATGCTGAATCCTCTGATAAAAACAAGCTAGTCTATGTTATTCTGTCAACAGAGGCTGTTTGTACCTTCTTAGAAGTCATTTGGTCTCCTTCCCATTACTCAGAAAGATTTTTCGATGAAAACACCAATAATTCCAAGACTACTCACTTAGTGGCCTGAGATGGGTGGGGATAATTGATGGCTATCTTGGCCTGAACTTCCCTCTACATCATCCTTCCCTGAAACATCAAGTCTTGGGCTTGGCATTAGTCCTTGGGCTTGATGAAGTCTATACTGGTCCCACAAGAGACAGAGTGTGTCAGATAACTTTATCACTGAAAGCAAAATTCATTAATGCATTTTAGAAGGTCTGTGATTCCTTCAGCTTATATCTAAATTTTTGTGATTACCATATGCTTATTCTTCCTTTGGAAAAGGTTTACGTCTTCTTCAGCTTCTAGTTGGTGACCTAAAAAATGTTGAAAAGCTCTGTCTTGCATATGCTCATGGGGCATGCTCTATCCTACTACCCCCACATGTAAGATGTTATCACATCAGAATAGGATCTCCAGAATATACACAGCAGGTCAGTAGCGTTGGCTAAGCATGAATCTCTTAAACTCAGAAGCTTGTGCTCACTTGACTGGCTTCCTGACGTTTGACCCTCCGTCAAGTGCCCCACATGCGTTACTCTAATAGCTTGTTCTTACAACTACATCAGTGCTTTCCAAAGCTGTGCTATTCTTATTTTTCTGTCTCTTTGCCAAGGTTCTGAGTACCTTTATGTCTTCTCATTCTGTTTTCCTTAGCCTGGAGAAGAAAGTCTCACACACAGCAGTTAATCAATGAATGCCTAATGAACAAATGAGCGAATGGATAAATGAATAAATGGAGTGTCCAGAGCTGATACAAGCAGCTCATTTTCCTTAAGGATCCAGATTGAAACTGAATCTGATGATCTCATGAAATGCAGCAATAGGAGAAAATTGGGAAGCAATGTTTCTCAGAGGAGGGTTCATGGAAATCTGTGAAAACTCAGCACAGGTATAGTGAATTCACTCTCAGCACTCTGCACTTCTAATTTACTCAGAAATTCCACCTTAGACTCATATTTCATGTAAAAATCCATCGTTCCAGGATGTCTATAAAATCTGATGCTGCGTCTTTGCATCCCATCGCCATCCCATATTCCGTGTCACCCCTTGTCCTCACCAAAGGCATTGCTTTCTATCCACCCCTCAGTTGTGAACCATGTTCTCTCTTCCCTTTTGCTCAATACTCTCCTTAGATATATTCCTTTCTGCTCATCAGCACACAGGCCCTAGAGCCACACTGCCTGCCAACCTTCACATCTCATCCCTGCTAGTTACAGAATTTTGACATTAGGTAATTCATAACTTCTCAGTCTCCAAATCTTCATTTACATAGCATGGAAAATAGAAGAACCTACCACAAAGGGGTGGTATGTGGATTACATCAGCCACTGAACACATCATTGAAGAATTCAGTATACACAGCTCATCTATACTCACGTGTGTGTCAGAACAGTCCGTTCCCATTATTTGCTATAGTTGTGTTCTACAAAGTTTCAGCAAACATTGAACTAGCAAATACTGAATCATTGCTCCTAGGGGAAATACAGGGTTAGGTTCCTCTGAGCCTCTGGGCACCACATATTCATCAACTGGTCATTACATAAACTTGTTTTACATATGTTTTATTTAAAGTCACCTTCATATATACACACATATAGATATCTAGTAGGTTCATTATCCTTGAGTTCAGAGCCAACAACACTAGAACTCATGCCCAAATGAAACCCATCTAAGGTTTATGGTTTTTCTGTAAGGCATATCCCAGCTTTTGTGTGTAAAAATTTACCCAGCAGTTCAGCACTATACCCAGAGGTCGTTTTAAACAGCAAAGTGACAAGCAAACAGCACACACATGCAGCAAAGGGTCACTAAGTGGAAAGAACTCTTGCTGACAGTATGAGGGCTGAAACAGGGAGGCATCATGTTACTTCGTTCCACCTCGGTGGGGATCATGCATCTTGAGTGACTCTAATTTTTCACCATTCCACATGTGTCCTCAAATGACTAAAGGCACCATGAGTTGATTTGGAGGTTACAAATCAATTGTAGCAAGTAGGTGAATTCATGAATATGAAATCTGAAAAGAATGAGATTTCATTGTATACACACACACACACACACACACACACACACACACACACATATTTCATGAGGTAGAGAGGCCTCAGCAGTTCTGGTTCCAAGTCAATTCCTCTATCTTCATCCCTCCTTTTAGAAAATCCTCTCAAACCTTTCAAGAGAGAGAGGGAGGGAGAGAAGGAAGGAAGGAAGGAAGGAAGGAAGGAAGGAAGGAAGGAAGGAATAGAAGGAAAGGAAAGAAAGAGAGAGGTGGGGGAAGGAGACATGCTCTGTGAGAACAGCCATCCACGTGTAACAAATAGTCCTGTAACGCTCTCCTCTCATCTTTACTGCAACCTCTCCCTAGACTCATCCTCCCTCACTGACTTGGGTCTTTCATCTCCCACCTGTGCTTTACACCCCTGCAATTTGGCTTGTGCAGTAACCACACTCTGAACCTGTTTTTCCTAAGACCACCAACTGCCTCCTAACAACCAAATTCTACAGACACTTCCTAACATTGAGCTTTCTGGGCTACTTCCCTGTATTTGATACTGCAAATCACTGTCTGCTTTAGAAACTCATTTCTTCCATCCTATTCAACCACTTGCCATCTCATGCTTCTCAGGATGTCCTTCTGCTATCACCTCCTTAGATTCCATTTCTCTTCCTGCCTTACTGATTGTCATTGTTCCCAGGCTTCCTACCTCAGATTGTGGCCCTCTTGCATAAATAGTCTTCATGACTTCCAATGCCCCAGTGATGCTCATACCTGCCTGCTGAGTGCAGCCCCACCCCAAGTTCTCATCACACCTTTGTTCACGTTTTCTCTTCCTCTCCACTCTCCTCCTGGCTTGGACTGCCTTCTTTACTAGTCCTTGCCTCCTCACTTGTCTGATGTCTATAGAAGATTTAAGATTCAGTAAGATGTCTTATAAGGTTTAAATGACACTCAAATAGATGAAAAGCAGAACTGTTTGTTACTTATAGCTCTAAACCAAAGAAGGCAGAGCCACACAGGAGCTTCCTCCCAGGGATGAGGGAACAGCAAACTGGAGCTATAGGGGTGGTTATGTATATGTTATGCAAGCTTGGTGGGATTACTTGGGGTCCATGGCTCCCTGTTCATTGGCTAACCTGAATACTTTTTGTAGCTCCTGGGTTTGGGAGCTATCCCTAGGTGTCTGGAAAGTGGACCCAGGGAGACATGGGTGAGTATATAGTGGCTCTGGAGGGTGAAAGCCCAAGAGAAGGTATGGAGTTACTTAACTACTCTGTAAGAGACACCAGCCTCTGGCCAGAATCCCAAAACTGGGTTGAGACAGAAAGGAAAGGAAAGGAAAAGGAAAGGAAAGGAAAAGGAAAAGGAAAAGGAAAAGGAAAAGGAAAGGAAAGGAAAGGAAAGGCAAGGCAAGGCAAGGCAAGGCAAGGCAAGGCAAGGCAAGGCAAGGCAAGGCTGTGGTCCATGGATTTGAGCCACACATCGTGCTCTGAGCTGACAGCTCAGAGCCTGGAGGCTGCTTCAGATTCCACATCTTCCTCTCCCTGCCACTTCCCTGCTTGTGCTCTGTCTTTCTCTCAAAGATAAATAAACACTAGTTATTTTAATTTAAGGAAAGAGAGAAAGAAAGGAAAGAAGGAAGGAAGGAAGGAAGGAAGGACGGACGGACAAAAGAACAAACGAACAAAAGAAAGGAAAAAGAGGAAGGGAAAGAAATGGAAAGAGGAAAAGGAAGAAGGAAGGAAGGAAGTAGGTAGAGAATGAGGGAAGCAAAGACATCACACTCATCAGCTTCTCCAATGGAGTTAGAAGCTTCTCTAAGGCCCAGTGTCCTTGCTTTAGCCATGGCATCACTCAGGTACCTGTCCTCTTTACTTGGCTGTTAGCCTCAGTGACAAGAACTGTCTTCTTAATCTTTGTGCTCCAGGACCCAGCACACAGAAGGTGCTTAATAAATATTCCCTCAATGACTTAATTAAATACAAAAAATAGAGAAAAGTAGAACATCACCCATATCATCAGGGAAAAAAAAAAGCACCAATGTTAAAAATGTGACCTTTTGGGGGAAAAAATTAATGCAGAACAAATGTAAGAAACAAGTAAGGGCCTAAAGTAAAACTTAGTGTTTAAGTGAATGAGGTATTAAGTTGCTATGGGAAAAAGTTAATTCATTTGAGGGAAGATGAGAAGAGTGTAATGGAGATTAATTAAAATTTAGTTTATCAGATTTTTCTCAGGAGATTGGCAATTTAGTCAGAGGAAGATCTTATTTAAGTGCATAAGTATATTTCATCTTATAAGTGGGATGCATGATAAAATGAAAACAGAGAATACCAGTGTATGTTAAGTAATTACCATTTTAGAATTTGGTATGCTCAAAAATTCTAAATCTAGAGAATAAAAGTCTCAAGGTAAATGTTTGCAAGTATCTCAGTATGATGAATTTTGAAAAGGCTGGATATATAGGGTCGCCTATAACCTTCATGTCCCTAAAGCTGACCGACATTTCTTTCTTCTCTGTGGAGACACATGTGGGACCTCTCCATCAGAGGTCTTCTCTTCTCTCGCCTTCTTAGTTCCATTTCTCCTGATTTTCCTCCTGCTCTTTGCTTCTCTATGGCTTCACTTCCATCTCTAAATGTTAAATTCTTCAGGAACCAATCTTGGTCTTTTTCTCTTCTCAACTTATATTCTTGTAGGAGATTTTATCCTTTCCCTGGGCTCTGACTCCCATCTGAATGCCAACAACTCATACCCACATGCCCAGGTCTAGAGGCAGTTATGGCAGCGA
Organism: Suricata suricatta; assembly: GCF_006229205.1. Lineage (NCBI taxonomy): Eukaryota > Metazoa > Chordata > Mammalia > Carnivora > Herpestidae > Suricata > Suricata suricatta. The sequence continues at coordinate 83,450,727 of NC_043703.1, read as the reverse complement.
TTGAGTCCAGGCTATCAAGTAAACATCCTGGTTTTCAATCCTCGTTCTGCCACTTTGGCCTCAGTATCCACATCTGCAAAATGGGGATTGTAAACAATAACACAGAGATGTGTGGAAATAATCTGAAAGTAGCAGTCCAAGGCATACAATTGAAGCTTAGTAGAATTTGGCCACTATCGTCACCCTGACTCTACTGCCCTTGCAGCTCTACTTCGCTTCCCTCCCTTTTCACCCTTTCCAGTTCCAGCTCTCCTGCTTTTTTTGGAGGTGCTCCCACAATGGCTGTCCCACTCCCTACGCCCACAGAGACTTCTCACAGAGCTGCTGATGACCGTCCCTCGAGCCTCAGACAAAGCAATTATAGCCCTCCTCCCCACACAAACTCTTACAGGGGAGTAGGGAATTGGTCTTGAATAGTGGTGCTCACAAAGCCTCATAATCAGCCCCTTAATGGGAAAGTAAAGAATGATCTTAGAGGATTTCATCTAGGGCCCTAGTTTAGTTTTAGGGTTTAGAGTATGTCTTCGTAAGGAGGAAGTACCAAACTGAGACCCTAAGGATAGTTGGGAGTTCTACCAGGAAACATGCACCAGGCTGGTTGGTACCAAAGCTTTGGGGCCAGCAGCTTGGAGAATAGTTCCTGAGGAGCAGTCCAAGTGGTCAAGGAGAGACAGGTGGAAATGTCAGGTGGATGAGTGAAAAAAATGAAATAACCACCAAATCTAAGAAGAGTACTCAAAGCCGCTCATGCCATTTTTGCTGAGGAAAACAGAATGGAAAGATGCTTTGACCTCATTCCTAAAGGTCCTCTTTTTTAAAAATCCCTTGGCAAGTCTCTCTCCCTCTTCAAGAAATTATTTTAATTGGAATGTCAAGTTTTTAAGTACTGTTATTACTCATCTTTTACCCAAGCAGCCATGGGAAGTTTTGTTTTCTCATCTTCTGCAGATTGTGTAGACAATCACAACAGAATAGACCTACTACCTTGAGTCATTTCACTAGTTAATTGGTCAGTCAGAAAGTACTTACTGAGCATTCAACTACATATACCACAAAAGCAAAGTCCAACATTCCCAGGCCCGGGAAGATTTGAGATATATAGATATAGTATAGATATAGATATATAGTATTGAATTACTTTCTTTAGCTTGAAGCTGAAATGGAAATCCTGATTTGGGTTTTATAGTCCAAACATTTTCCGTAGAGTTCCAAACTGCACCCCAAAAAATGATATTCCAAGCCCTTTAGAGAAAGAGCGCCCAACGCATTAATGCAATGGATAATAATATTATTGTTTTTCCATCAACACAACCTAGGGAACATACTACAAATACTCCCAACTATCTCATGATTGTTAAACAAATTTTGAAAACCAATAGCAACAATGTACTCTTCATGTTCATTAAGGGCTAAATTGAGATGGTTTGTGTTTGATTCTGGGCTACATTTTAAAATAATTTCCTCCATTGTACTCACTTCAATTTTAGTGGAAAGATAAGATTTTTTGTTTACATTCATACATTAATAGACTCAACAAATATTTATTGAGTGCCTGTCACATGCTGGACCCTGAGTTGGGCAGTGAAAGAATGTGGCTCAATTGCTCTCCTCTCTCTGATAGAATTTAGAAACAGTTACTTGTTTAATCATCTCATCTATTTATTTCCCAAGAAGACGGTTCTACACAGTAACTTGTAATACAATGTGTGTCAGGATAAAAAGCAGCATGCAATTATCCAATTTTCATCTACTTAAATTTTAATGACCATACTTACTCGCCCATTCAATTTTGCAACTTTTAGCCCATAGGCACTTAAGTAGCAGTTTGAGACCTGAGCTTCTCTCCGATTTAGTTCCACATGGCCAGTGCTCATTGGACCACTAATTATTTTGGAGTAGGTAGCTTTTGCTCAAAACCACCTTCCATTTAAACTGCCAGTATTCAGAACAATTAGCAAGCATGTGAACATGATTTTATATTGAGAGAGTGACACCCATGTAAAAAAATCTTGCATGTTTTTTCCTACATGATTTCTCTCAGGGATCTGGCAAAGGGAAGGATTAGATGACTTCTACCACACATTTGGCTCAGTGAATAATTCAACAACAAACTCAGGCCTTGAGTATGCCATCACCTAGACCTGGGCCCCAGCAGATCCCTGGTAGACCAATCAGAGGATGTTGAACACACGTGAGGGGATTCCAACATCCTTCTCTCAAGGGAAGGATGTATCCATGTAATTTGAAAATATATCCATGTAATTGTTTTCACTGCCTTTTAAAGAGGAGGGATTATGTATTTGGGCAGCTCCATGCATAACCCATCAGCTATGCACTTAGCCTAGATGCGTGCGCTCTGATGCTGTGTGCTCTGGACTCCATGGCCCAAGCCATTGCGTCCACCTGCCTGCTTGTCATGATGTATCACCAACGGCCTCTGAGGCCTATGAGATCACAGCATATCCATCCTATGAGAATCAGCCCTGCTCTATTCAGACACCTGGACATATCTATTACTCTCTATCAGAACTCCGTGAATAAACTATGATCCCAAATACAGCTCTTTAAAGGCATGGTCAATGGAAAACAATTAGACTAATTAAGTTTGGGTCCATTGTAGAAGTAACTGAGTGAACGAAAACATGACCAGGAAAAAAAAATGTGAGCCAAGATACATAGAGAGTCAAAGCAGGTGTCCCCTAAAGACTGTAACTCAGCCTCTTGTGTGGCTTTGACTGCAGGGCTACCTGTCTTCTTGATCTTCTAAGAACAATGCTAGATACCGCCCGGGCGCCTCTTAGCATCTCACATAAAGTTTTGCCTCTTCTAGTTCTGATTCAACTTCTGACTTGGCTTCTCATGATGATAATGTTACATCAGTCAGGATAAGCTATATTTGGCTGCAGTGACAAACAACCCCAAATCTTTGTGGACTGACACACAAAAAAAAAAGCTTAATTCTCAGGCACATTACATATCTAATGCAAAGATAGCAGGGAGGGTTTGCTTATCATAGATACTTGAGGACCCAGGCTCATGGAAACTCCGTGAAGATACTTTTTTGCACAATCACCCAGATATGAAAATGTGAATGTAGTAAACTGCACACTAACTATGAAAACTTCCCTCTCAAAGTGAGGTAATTATTGGCTAAAACATGGCCATGCCCGTGATGATTAAGTTTGTATGCCCAAGTTATAAGATACCCAGACATTTGACCAGATACCTGGGTATCCTGTAACCCAGCACCCTGGGTTTGGCCATCTCAAACATTACTGGGAACATTATTGGGAACACTATTGGGAATGTGTCTGCACAAGGGTTTTTGGATGAGATTAATATTTAATCAGTGGACTGGGTAAAGCAGATTGCTCTCCCTAACGTGGGTAGGCTTTATCCAGTCAGCTGACGGCCTGACACACTCCTGAGTAAGAGAGGATTCCTCCAGATTGCCTTTCAATTGAAACATCAGCTTTTTCTTGCCTTCAGACTCAAACCAAAACATCAGTTCCTCCTGGATCTCAAACTGCTAGCTCTGGGATTGGAACTATACCACCAGCATCTCCTGGGTCTGGAGCTTTCTGCTTCAGCCTACAGATCTTGGTTCTTGTCAACCTCCATAATCATATGAGTCAATTCTTTACAATAAATTCCTTACAATGTGCATATACATGTGTGTACAGTATACACATACTGTTGTTTAAGCCTGCTTCTCTGGAGAACCTTGGTTAATACCAAATTTAAGGAAGTAAGGCAATGCAATTATACCATGTGCCCAAAAGGAGAAGTAGAACTATTTGCTAACTGGTGCTAATGATTTTCAAAAGTACATCAACAAGATGATGGGTAGACTCTCAATTTTGAGCTGGAATGTACTCTGAGATCCCAAACTTGACAACGTGTGATAAATAATGTAACGTATAGAGCCAGACACCATCCTCTATTTATTAAGAAGTGGCAGAACCAATCATGGATGTAAGAATATCTCTGACACGTTTATTCCACGGCTGTGTCCCAAACTCAGAAGAGATAGGCTCCCTCTTGCTCCCAGGAAATGTGAAGGGAGGAAAGGTATGGTGGAACTGGACCCACTCCATGGGGCTGGAGTGTTGGAGGATAAAAATAGCAGGGCTTCTCTAGATTATTTTCCCTCTTTCCTTTTTTTTCATGCTTCTTAATAAAACTCAGTTATTATGAGAGCATCAAATGTTCCAGAAAAATACCCAACCACAGCCACTTAGTGTTGACATGCACTAATTGGCAAGATATCCTCTTGAATTCGAAACTGCTCCCCGGCAAGGCTTTCAACACCAGCCATGGCACTAAGAAGCCTGCAAATGTATTCTGCTCTTGTGGACTACACACATTTTAATTTTGTTTTAATCAAATTAATTCCTATCACATTACACGAGCTCAAAATTATAGTGACAGCTTTAAACCAATTGTAAATGCAGACTTTGATTAATCTTTAAAAGGGCAAGTTCAACAGCATTGCATAGAGCAAAGAGGTGAAGCAGAAAAATAATGGTAGTGCTCCTGTTTTATTAAAAAAATTCTTCCTCAGAATTTCGCATTCCTAGTAAATAAAGGGAAATGTTAGCACCTGTTTATACTGTATAATATATATGTCATGTATTTTCAATTTTTTCCACTTTTTTATAAAACTGAGGAAATTATTGCATCTTGGCTTCTATGTGCAAATCTTGACTATTTTAGTTAGGAATCACACAATTGTACCTACGCTATACTAGATTATTTTTCTACAAAACTTCAGTAGCTGAATCAATACTAAAACTCTTCAAATATTTCAGCAAATGTCCAGACACTATCATCTCTCTTGATATACTTTTCCATTTTTCATTAGCAGTGAAACTTTCTCGCTGTGTCAGAATCAAAAATAAGTCCAGATGTATGTTTCCTTGTCCTGGTTAAGACCTTTAAAAATATTTCAGAGTAACATTGAACATCTCTTAATGAGTCAAATTCTGTTCTCACCATTTGTTTTGGTTTCTCCTGCATACCTCGCCCTGGGCAGCCTAATCTGGTGTTCAGTAGGGCAAATAATAATAATAATAATAATAATAAATTAAGAACCATATATTGTATGGGATAAAATCACTCTAGAACACATAAAGGAAGGGGAAAAATGCAATGAAATGAAAAGAACTCATTTGAAGTCAAAGCCCTGAATTCCCTAGAGCAGCACTGTCCAGCGGAAATGTAACACGAGTATAAATGTGAACCACATCTGTAATTTTCAATTTTCCAACCGCCATGCTCAAAATGAGTAAAAACACATAGGTGAAATTAACTTTAATACTGTATTTACTATATTTAATGCTATATTTTACTATATTTAATATTATATAAATTTCAGCAATGTTTTCAAAGTTTTATCATTTGTTGGGATACTTTAAGTTATTATTGTCATATTCTGCCTACAAAATCTAGTGTGAATTGTACATATACGGCACATACCATTTCAAGTGCTTTTCACATGAGGCTAGTGGCTGTCTGTGGCCAGCACCACTCTAAAGAATATAACAAACTGTACAGAAGATCTGCTAATATGTACATTACCAACCATATACCTATGTTGGTGTAATGCTAATGCTAATGCTAATAATAATAACCAAATTAGTGATACTATGAGAACACTTTTAATCCCCACCATAATTGGAGCGCTAGGGCAGGTTGGCACACAGTGTTTGCCAGGTAACCATCATCTACAGTTTACTGGTTAGGAAACTGAGTTTTGAAAGTTGCCCAAAGTCATGGGACTGGCCAAAGCTCTGTAGTTTGGATTGAATCTAGATCTCCCATTATAACAATGTTCTTGCCTATACGCCACACTGATACTCGTCCCTGGATGTGGTCCTGGACACCACCAGGAGATGGTCAGCCTTGGCTACCAGAATACTTGGATGCACCGTGAGGTTTCAAGTAAACCTAGCCCGGGCTTTGTGTGGCTGGGACTGTAGGATGTCTCATGATTGCACAATAAGGGATGTTATGGCTTCCCAGGATTTTAGTCACCTCTGATAGAATTGCTGACAATTTGGATCAAGTCATGAATGCCCTTTATCCCAAAGTCTCAGGAATGCCTAGAGATCCCAGTCCCTTGGGGTACACTTGAGCATTGAGGAATTTAACTTGCCTGATGTCACACAGATGGCAATTGCAGGAGTTAAATTTACAACTAGGCCTGTTTCACAGGGCCCGATATTGAGCAGTGTCCTGTATTTGCCCATTAGGATCTGCACCTCAGAGTTCATATCCTGCTTGTTAAGTTTCCCCTGGGGAAAACAAAAACAAAAACAACCTCCATAAATCATAAGTGATCTCCTCAGCCAAGCAATGTCCTCGGTCAGTAACATAGAAAAGAACATGCCGAAATGACCCAAGGGCAATCTGGCAGAACTTGGATGGAGCAAAAGCCACGAGCCACTGGCTGCAGATCTGCGTGGGCAGCCTATGGGGCTCGCAGGTGGAAGTCACCCACCCGAAAGCTGGAGGAAGCCTGCGGGAAGCTGTCCTCTGGGTGTGCTAGGAACGACAGATCATCAGAGTAGAGCAAGGTGCTTAGGACTCAAGGGCTTCTCTTGCTCCATCCTCAGGGACTCCCGGCAGAACCCCAGGGCTGCAAAGGTAAGCACCTAATCGAGCAGCTTCACTAAATCTCCACAGGCTGTGATAGCACAAGGGCTGTGGCACGAGGATCATTTGCACAACAGCCTGGGCCCTGCACCCGCCAGAGCAGGCATTCAGGGGGAATGGGCAGCAGCAGTGACAACCACGGCCAGGCCCTCCGTGGCCCCCAGCTGTGGAGATGCTGCATTTGACATCTGGAGCATCCCAAGGCTTGGTCATAGCAAGTAAGGGCAGGCAGGGAAGAAAAGTCCAAGTCCGAAAGGGTAACCAGGAAAGAAAGAGAGATGGAGACAAGAGACCCTCTACTTTGCTAAGTACTCGCTTTCTGACAACATTCTGGCTGGGGTTGCCAGTTTAGCAACTAGAAATACAAGACACCCAACTGAAATTTGAATTTTAGATAAGTGATGAATACTTTTTTAGTATATGTTCCATGCAGCGTGCTACTGAAAAATTACTTGTCATTTATCTGAAATTGAAATGTAACCAGGGTCCCACATTTTGCCTGGAAGCTGTAACCCGACCGCCATGCTAGTTTGTACACAGAGTCCAAGCTGCCGAGCTTACACTGTGAAAGCCCAGGTGCGAGATTTAGTGAAATCAGTTACCGATCTCAGCCGTTAGTCGCAGAGTTCATTGAAGAAATGGGCTCTGCCGCGCACCCAAGACGGGACCCAAAAGGACCAATTTCTCTTAGCTTTACTGTCCTCACCTGGAAAATGAGGGATTATATCTCTCCCTCTGACTTTTTTTTAGGACTTAATAAATGAATAAGTGTTCCATAAGTGGAAAATAGAATTATTCCAGAAAATGTTCCTGTTTGAAAACATCAAAAATAATCAACAATGCCTGATTTAACTACAGTGGGGGATCCTAACTACCTTGGATCTTGAGGATTTTTAAAACTTAATCAAAGTTGGGATGAGGGTTTTTTAAAAAGAATTTACATCTCTTAATGAGTATTAGATCTTAAGATGAGTTTAGATCCTAAAATGTCTTATATTGGATACCTTAAAATTTTTTGAAAATGAAACCAAGTGATCTAGAAATAGAAAAGATGGCATTATTTGCATTTTTAATAATAAAAATAAAAATACTCTTTAAGCTTAAAATAAAAAAATATAATATTTACAAGGGGGTCGTGCAACAAAATAGTAAACTCTGGAAAATACTTTGTGTAGCACTTATAAAGTACACCAACTACTCACAAAATTCTAGACACATCTATAGCATGTCGTCAATGTTCGACATGTTCTGTGACTGATATAATCATTTATAAATTGGACCAAAACATAAGTCACCTCCAGTGTCTGAGAACACACACAACACAGAGAAACACAAACAACACATCCACATACAAATGTACTTTTTTTTTTTTTAAGCCATAGAGAATCTCAGAATTCTGAAAGGGAAGAGATGTGCCATTACTTGACAGCAACACTTGGCAATAGCTGTGACAGTTTGAGGAGAAGCCAATCTCAGTGGTGAAACCCTTTCACGGGCCCTTGGCTGGGACATTCAGCAAGGAATGTGGGGTGCAGGGGAGGAAGAGTTGGCGAGAACGGGAGGCAGGCTCCACTCTGTTTATTTCTGCCATCACTGTAAACTGTGCTCGTGGCTGAATATACATTGTACCAGGCTCACATTTCTGCCTCCAGACAAGACCCAGGAATAAGCCAGCGGAGACTGGAGAAAAGAGACGTGAGTCGGTCCCCTCTTTTAATTTTAGCTTTTGGCAAACCTTGAATCCATCACATGGCTTCTGTTTCACCATTATCGAGTACCTGCTACATGTCAAGCATGACGTGAAGCGGTTGACCTTCCTCATGTGCAAAACGGGAATAATAGCTGTATTTTTTTTGTGGGGAGGCCATGGTGATGCAGTGAAAAGATGCTTCTAAAGTGCCTGTCACGGTGGCTGGCACAGAGTAAACATTCAATAACTGTTAAGCCTTACACTGAATGGTAAATTTAGAGCATTATAATTACTGAACAGTTAGTCAGTACAGATCCAGGATTCAAAGTAGGCAGCCTGGCTCCAGAGCCAGCCCTCTTAATCACTATCTTGCACTGTCGCCATTAATTATCCATTAATTTTCATAGAACATTTGAAAATGCATCATTGTAGTTATTCTTAATATTGATAAAATGAAGCGCAGAGAATCTTAACGGCTTGGCCAAGATTTCAACAAAGTGGAAGCTTGATCTGACAGCCATCATTCTCCACAGTAGTTCGGTAAACAAACCGTAATAAATGGTTTCAAGCACACAAAGTATCAGAGAAAGTATTGCCGGGGGGGGGGGGGATGAGAAGAATCGGAGAACATGGTTCCCCCCATCGAGTAGGATTACGTTCGATCAAGAAGATCAAGCAGACTCCAATGACTCAAAAAGAAATCAATGAATAGAAATACATGCCGTGTGAACACATGGATGCAAAATGTGCATACAAAGGACTGAAAGGAGAAAATTGAGAGGGAGCCGTCCCAGAAGCTTCCAGGAAAAGGGAGACAGAAAGCCAAGTGCAGAAAGAAAAGAGGGGTATGGGTTGGCAGAGTCTTCCGGCTCCAGCCATCTTGCCAATCAACAAATCCTCTCAAACCAAGGGCGGTTCCCAGAGCGAACCGTCATGGCCCCAGCCCACAGCTCCTCCTCAAAGCCTCCCTGCAAGGAAAGTGCCAGACGGGTCAGTGCCTGTGCAGAAAATGGCCAGTGACAAATGGCCAATGAAGTGAATGTCCCAGTATGATGGAAGGCGACCGACTCAGAGGGAAGGAAGAAAGAAACTTTGTAAAAACAATTGTAAATTGTCTGTAAAATTCCCAACTTTTTTTCCCTCCATTATGAATTATTCTCTCTCCCAGTCTGAGAGCACATGCTGGCTTTTCATACTTCAGTATCTGGATTTACATATGCTGCACAGTTTCCCCTTCCTTACCCCCCCTTCTGTGCTCACTCCCAACTGCCCCTCTTCCCCACCACCCCAAAAGACAAACGAAAATAAAACAAACAAACAAATATGTGAAACTTCTTACTTGGAATGATTCAAGAGTCTCTATACTATTAAGACACTGAGTAATGATTGGCTGCTTTCCAGACGGCTCTGCAGTCTGTTAAATAGCTCAATTAGTGAGCAATGCACTCTCTCTCCCTCTCTCGCTTTCCCTCAATCTCTCTCGCTCTCCCTCCATCTCTCTCTCTCATTGAATTTTGCCAAGTTTGTGCTGCTCTGTTGGAAGAGGCGATGCCAAATTAGTCTAGCAACCTCCCTTCAGGACTCTAATGTCTGGGACACCTGGGAGGACCAGACACATCTCTGCGCCCGGGGCCTTGTGGGGACCACGAAGCAGCAGAAAACATGGCGGCAGCATGGTTTTGCCTTCTGAGGTATGGCTAAGGAGCGATGCAGGTGAAGATCCTCCAGAGGTGCCCAGGAGTCCTGCCCCCCCAAAGGGAAGAAAGCAACGAGGTGGCAGCTGGAGCCAGAGCCCATGACCAGAAAGAGGGGTGGTGGAAAGGAAGCTGAGGAGAAAAAGCGTAGGTCAAGAAGTGAAAGCTCTACCAACCCATGCAGATTGGAATGGTCTTAAGTATGACCTGAGTCCCTGTCTTAAAAAAGATAATGTAATTCTCAAAAAATACATGAGCCGAAAATGTCAGTGCAGCGTAGATCAGCTCTGTGCCTTTAGCGTTGTTTATTCTGGGAGTCGGCCAGTGAGCACGTGTCCCCTCCTCTCCCGGGAGAAGGTTTAGGTGCACACTGTCCACCCACCAGACATGCACATAAAGTGTATGTGGCTCAACCAGACATAAACAGTGTCAGAAGAACAAATGAGAAAGCTGCATTCTGTAGAGTCCACCAGCCCTACGTAAGTCACACTTCCTTAGTTGAAACTTGTTGCAGGGCTCTGAAAGTTCATACAGAAAGCAGGACATTCATGTCAGACGGTAAACACATTTACTCTGTTGTCTGTTTCAGTAACACTTCTGTTGGTACAGGCTATGTGATACCAACGTATTCATTACATCTTGGCGTTTACAATATACAGTATTTCTCTGTTTGACTCATTACAGCCTTCATAGCAATTAGGTGAAAGAAAATATTGTTTGCAAAAATACTTTTAGGGGGATTACATTTATCCTAGAATATTATGTATCACAATTTTAGAAACATTAAGTCCCAGCATTTACATATAATTATTATGGTTATGCCCTAGAGAAGATATTTAAATGTCTTTCCCCTATCTGTTGGGTGTATGTTTCTCTCAGAAAGAGTACCCTGTCAAACAATTAAAATGCTGAAATAAGAGAAAATATTCTTGGTTGCTAAATGAAAGAAAAAGTTGCCCCAAGATAAAAATTCTTAATGTAAAATTGTACTTTGATTTGGGTGGTTTATTTTTGTGATGACATTACAAGCAGGTTTTTTTTTTTTTTGAATTTTAAGCATAAAATCATGCAACTCAATTATCAAGATATTTGCATCTAAGAAAATCAAATAGTGAAATTAGACTCATAGATTTTTATGTGGACTTGAGTCTGTTTCTTCATAATTTCAATGGGTAGTTGGAAGTGTTTTGCCATGAATGCTAATATGCTTTGTGTTTTAAGTAGTGATTCTGCACATGTTGAAACACAGACAAATTTGAGCTGGAGACACAGGCAGAGCATTTTCTGGAATGTTGTTGAAGGAAATCATAAAGGTCCTTCAAAGTGAGATCTCCAAATATATCTTTCTTCAGATCAAAAGACAATGTACCTATGAGTGCCTGCCTTTCGTTTTGCTGGGTATATATCTTAATAAGGGGGAAAAAAGTTAATTTTCATAGCTTTTTTCCGTCCTCACTATCAGGGCATAAACCCATATTTTTTAAAGGACAGATCAAAGGTGATAACAGATACCTGTATCAGTAAATAGTGAAATTCTGCATTAGTCTGTCATATATTTCCATTTTTTTTTTCTGGGGGAAAAAAAAAGAGAGAAACCTAGGGAAAGAAAGAAAGCATAATCAAAAGCCTAAATGACAAAGAGTTGACAGTCAGATTCTGTGGTAAATGATTCCAGAGTCGCTGGCCTGCGGAGACGCGGAGGAAGTCCCTAGCAGACCTGATTAATTCCAGTCTCTCCAGCTGCCAGGGGAGCAGAGGGTAAGCAGTTTCGCAGAGAGGAGCCTATTACCACTACGAGGCTGAAAGAGATCTAATCAACTCACAGCCGCTCAAAAGAAAACTTTACAGGTTCAGCTCACTAAGGCAGTGCTTAAAATGATGACTACAAAGGATCATGGGAGTCTGAAAGCATTTAGACTTTATTGCAGCTCAAGGAAATTTTCTGCTGTGGTTAGGCCATGCTAATTTACTGAACATGACAAAGCCTCCCAGACTCTGTGACATCATTTGTGTAAAGGCCCAAGTGCTAATACTGGAGTATTTCGAGTATTACCCTTTCCTTTCTTCCAAAACAGTTACTCTGTTGATATTTCATCGGTGTTTGGGCTAATTATGTGGGCTATTATAAATGTCTGGACTAACCTACTTTAACATTTAATTTAAACAACAATGCTCTGTAATTTGTCATGGTGCTCACAAAGTGATGAATATTGCAACTTTGTTTTGGAAGCAATCAACATTTTATCGGTGCATCTTAAGAGGAAATTCCCCGACAGAAAGGAGAGCCTAAGAAACGCAGGTAGTGTTTACAGCCCCAGCTTCAGCATTAAACTAAGTTACAGAGCAATTTGTAGCATAAATACCACCCACATCTGAATGGATTAAAATAGTATAAACTGATGAATACTCGATCAAGCGAGGTTCTGAAGTTTTAGAAATATTCACGCTGGATTGTATCACCACCTCCTTTTTTAATGGAAAATAAACCGAGGGAAATTATTAAGGTCAGAAAGATGCCCATGTTAGATTGAAACCAAAGAACCATTTGTTTTGTTTTTGTTTTCTTTTGGTTGTTGAAAAGCTTTGTAAAGCTTCATAGAGGTGAAATCTGCTTTTGTTTAAATAATCAAGATTTGGAAATGGCCAGAGTTACATGATACATTGTTTAGAATGCTGTGTATGATAGCAAATATGTGCATAGGCACTTATTAAATGTATTGATTACTAATGGATTCACTGATCCCGCCACCAAAAGAAATTAGAGAGGGCTCAAATCACTGAATTTAAGTTAATTACAGATGATAATCTGCAAAACGGGTTTCCTTCAGAAATGTTATGTTAAGAGAAGACACAGGAAACTCAAAAGATGAGCAGAGAAGAAGGAGAGATGAGATAAATAACATTTTAGAATGTTAATAATCGCTTCTGAGCCTCTCTTGTTGGTTATTTCAAGCATAGTCCTTTGGTCAAGGGAGTGTGGTCAGGGGAAAGGGGGAGATTGAGCGAGGTTTCTGGATGCACCACAACCTCAGAAAAAGCAAAGTGGAGTGACGTGTGATATTCAGAAAAAAGTTTCAAAATTCCATTAAAAACCTGACTTCTAGATTTAGAGAAATGCCCCTAGACTGCTGAATATTTGGAAAGAACTTCTCATAACACTTAGTTGTGTCAAAGGCATTATTAGTATTAGTATTAGTATTATTGTCTGCATTACAGTTCAATTGTGCATATACTCAGACCTCCTGACGGGTGACCAGTTTTCTTCTCAAAGTAGAATTCAGGGTGCTTCATCCTTAACTTACACAGAGCTGAAAATGGTGCCTGCTTTCTCCCTCACATCACAAAGTCCAAGAGGTGTCATTAAAATCCATATCTGAGAATGATGTGTAAATTTCTGACATTCACCAGAAGAACATCACCTTTAGTTCTATTATTAAGGTTGAACTACATTCCTGGAGTTCAAGCTGGATTTGTATTTTAGATCAAAGAAACATTTCCTTTTCGGAGGTACTTTAATTTTGTCTCTTTTGGGGAATATTAAGCCACTTAAAATTTCAACAGCAAAAATCCAGTAGCACCCGAAAAATATCTACAAATGCCTCTGGCACTGTAAAACTGAAGAGGTCAGTCCCCAGCAGAGTTATGAGTCCGTGATAGTCACAGGACACTGAAAGCCAGATTTATTTCTGTCTCTTGCAGTGACAGTTCCTAGTGGCTTCAATGTGCAAGCAATTAGACGCCTGTATGTATAATTGGTTTGACGTGCCTATTGTGTTCTCCCACACGGAAAAACTACCTTTAAAAATGCCACAGATAAATTTTTGGCTACACAGATAACTTTTAAAAATACAATGCTTTATGATTCTGCAGAGTCTAATAGAGATCCAGATGAAATTGTGATATTTTTTGGAGATTATCAAATGCATAGGGCACCTGTGGATAGTTTGATCCTTGACTAGAGGATTGTAGAGTTGTAGGGGCCCAAATCATGAATACTCTTATCAAACTAGGCCTGTAAGTTTCAGTCTGTTCTAAAGTCTAATGTCAATGCAATACAGATCATTGTTGGAAATTTGTAGACCGGAGGACAGGCAGGACCAAGTAAAAGGCAAACAAAATATTTGGTATCAATCCATCTAGAAGAACAACTCTAACCAAATGGCCTACTAGTGCCCAATCCATGGCATCATTTTTGCATCCATGGCGGGGGCTCTTGGAACCTCTGCTTTGTTATTTTTAAAAGAAAACCCCAATTATAAATGATCAAAATCTTAAAGCTGGATAGCTTTAAGAGTAAGAAGAACAATAGAAATATATTCATAGAAAGAATATTAAAGCAATAGAATCGAGATTAAAAATGATAAATAGAGAGGCACCTGGGTGGCTCAGTCGTTTGAGCGTCCGAATTCAGCTCTGGTCATGATCTCACAGCTTATAAGTTTGAGCCCCATGTTGGGCTCTGTGCTGACAGCTCAAAACCTGGAGTCTGCTTTGGAATCTGTGTCTCCCTCTCTCTCTCTCTACGCCTCCCCCGCTTGCCTGGCTTGTGCGCGTGCTCTCAAAAATAAATTTAAAAAAAAATGATAAATAGAAAAGCTCTGAAGTAAACATTTTATTAAGTACATTTAAATTTTTTTTAATGCTTTTTATTTATTTTTGAGAGACAGAGAGAGACAGTGCGAGCAGGGGAGGGTCAGAGAGAGAGGGAGACACAGAATCTGAAATAGGCTCCAGGCTCTGAGCTAGCTGTCAGCACAAACCCACCAACTGTGAGATCATGACCTGAGCTGAAGCCAGACGCTCAACCAACTGAGCCACCCAGGAGCCCCTTAAGTACATTTTAGAAAAGATTGAGTTATTGTCCACCTTTCTTATGTATATATTATCAGAGGATTTATTTATTTTGGATTTGACCTTGGTGTTTACCAGTCGACTTTACCATGGTGTTCAAGTACATGTAGTATGCCCCTGATCAATGTCATGCATATCCCAGAAAACCATTAGGGAACAGCTCTGTCACCAGAGCCTCCACGGGACAGATAATGGACCACAAAGGGAATGTGAATAAATGAACAGGGGGTCCATTTCCAGAGTGTCAGCGCTTGAGACAAGAGGAGACCATCTCTTCCAGAAAATATCACCAACATTATAAAGAATTTATATATCTTGTTATTGAAGGAACTAGGAGTGGCTCTGACATCACCTGGGTTTGTTTTATGATTTTATTTCTTCTGCAAAAATCATTGTAATGTCATATGTGATTCAGGAAGAGACATCACTGTATTGGCAGATTTTTTCAACTAAATTCCAAGGGTTGTATTTATTTCGACTGGCTACCTCCATGTGGTTTAGCTTTCTCGTGGAGTCCAATGGGCTTGATGTTTTTTATTATGATTTATTTTTAAAACTCTATGGACTTGTAGTGTTTGTGCTACTGAATACTTCTTCAGCTTTCTGAAAATGCCAAATCCTCAACATGGAACCCTAAAGATGTGCTAATTAAACAATCCATTTTGCATCTACTCACTCAAGACTGTGATCTCTCATCAGATTTTATGTTAAGTAGGATTTAGAGCTGGCCAACAGATGTAAACAGTTTAGAAACGTGGAGTATAACCAACTATAATGACCATTCCTGAGTCAGGTTTTTGTTTTTTGGTGTTTTAGGCTTTTAAAAACTTGTTCAGATGCTAACGGATTATATTTCAGTTCAGCTAGACATTTGGCACCAGCCTAGAAAATGGCATTTTATAGCTCCCCTGAGTGTCTATCAGTTGTTGTTAATTATTTCCAACAGTTTGTTTGTCTCCTGAAATGGCTACTCTTCATTGGATTTTGCCTTTGAGAAAGGCCATGAGCACTGAGTGGCCCATTCTGGACAGCACGGGAGCAGAGCACAAGGTGACCTTGTACCCCACCAGGGCACTGGGCATGCACTGTACCAGTGCATTCCAAGAAGTTGCCCACATCCAACCAAAACATGAGGAAGAGACCACCAACAACAAATGCAGCAGCAAAACGCTCCGAAGAGTTCAGAGGGACAAAGAATTTGACTTTTTTGAGAGGACAGCGTTGGTGAAAAATGCTATATAACATGGCAGGCATTAAAATGATTAATAGTCCTGTTTCTGTGTCCTTATTAGACTGGGACAGTGAACACACCAACGAGTCTTACAGACACTGAGGTAAGCGCACCCCGTACTTCTAAAGACAAATCCACCGAGATATGAAGACCACCAAATGTAACGCCCAGCACTTCCATCACACCTCCTTAGAGTAAAGTAAGTTTACAGGTAATGTGAAGCTCAGAGCATAACATAGAATCATGGAGGTTCCTTACAGAAGTCTATATGGATCTGTCCCTAGTGAGTGGTCTCTGACTGTAAGGTTATGCAAATTACAACTATTCAAAATCAAAGTTGAAGTCCAACAATCTCTGGCCAATCAAAGGGTTCCTTTCTGCCCCCTGGTGGATGGAGATGCATTTCCACATGCCCATTATGTTAACTTGTAAAACAGAGATTTCCAGGAGTTTCTGAAAGTAGGTTTCCGAAAAAGCGAACTATAATGTGGTCAGATTTAACCAATTTTCCTTTTAGTGAATGCTTTGTAACAAAGTAACCATTTAATATGGGCAATTCTGCACTTCCTCTGTCCTGTAATATGTGAAGTGACATTTCTATTGGGACAAGTGGCTCTGTGTATTGTGGTCTTGAGTTATTCTCCACCATGTGTTTCTCTCTCTGTATCAATTTCTTTTCCCTTCTCATCTGCTCATATCCAAAACAGAAGCTTAAGAGGGAAAGGACACTTTGATCTCCCATTATTTTCTTCCCTACATTTTTTCTGGCATCCATCCTTTTAAATTTTCCTCCTTTTTCTTATCTTTTCCTTTCTGATGCTGGCAGTAGTATTTGCTCCACCGTTGCTTTCAAGAGATGAATAACTTTAAAAGACTAGCAACTTCAAGTTTTTATTTATTTTTCTAGGACAAATAAAATAAAAACAATATTAGAACAAATTAATGAATGTGCAATGGTATGGCGCCCAGAGAGATTTTATTTTAATCTTGTCACCCTTATAGAAGTAGTTTTGAGTATGAAATGCTCTGAAATTTTATAAAATTCTTGCCAAAGGTAAAAATATTATGTAAGGATGACATTCCCTTTTCACAAATGCACATATTGTGAAACCTGTGCCTAGCCACAGGATTTCACGATCTTTTGGGATTGGCAATTCACACAGTGCAAAATCCCATTTGCAACCTTGCTTTCCCCAATCCCATGGGATTCATTGTGAGAGCATTTTAATAGAATAGTTTTCTTAGAGTTGAGAACTCTAGAATGATAGCCCCTGTCTGAGAGAGAGGGACATTAAACGAGGTTGAAATAATGAACTGATGGCATAAAAATGGTTTATCTCTTACACTTTTTATCTTGTGTGTGTTTTTCCTACCTACTTCCCACCACATGTTTACAATTTCTTGTATTAGACGGGCATAGGAACACAGACTTGGGATCGCGACCACATAGATCTATTTCTTCTCAGAGACAATGACTGGAATAGGACTTGTTAAAGGAATAATGTATGGGGCGCCCCTCTTCTCATTCCCTATCCTAGAGAATTGATTTCATTTCCTCGACCCTGGGAGAAAACAATGCGTTATGAATACTGTCTCCTTTTCTGGACACAACTCTTTTCCCTGGTAAGTGTTGTTGGAAGACCGATCAATGTTCTATTTTAATCAAAACCTTCTCCCGCTCCCAGGCTTTTTCATTTTTATTTTCAGAATTATCAAGTTCGCATGAAAATAATTCTTTCAAAAATAGCTCGGAAGTTTCCAGAAACAGATGCCACACAGGGTTTCTTGGGTTTTCCTTCTACAGAAAGTCCAGTAAACTCCAAACACTGAGCAGACCATCAGCATCAGCTTAATCATTGACTAAATATCGATGACAATGCTAACACTGACCACGTGGACAGGAGGAGCAAGAAACGTGAAATCTGCAAAGAGGACACAGAAGCCTTGTCGATTTAGGATTAGACTCCTTCCCAACTGTTAACACCATGCTGGGAAATCATATATCATTCTTAGAGCAAATCATCACTTTTAAAGTCAAACTTCTGATTTAAAGGGGAAAAAAATCTCCACTCCATGCATTTAGTGGTTATTCAGGAGTTTAGACGTGAACTCTTTCGAGAGAGCTTCCCTTTTGTCATCATCAGGATTTATGCTTTTCACAGACCCTTTCAAGCCTTGTCACCATGATACATACTTAAGCGTTTAGATCTTCACACAGCTGTAAGTCATAAACAAAAACAACAGAACTTTCTCCCTGAAAAAATATTTAGACCTAAAAATTAGAGCATACTTCAAATGATACCAATCAAAGATAAATGAAAAACCTCCAGTGTAAATTAAAAAAAAAAAGGTACTACCAACCACATGCCTGTTGCCTTGTATCTTTCTCTTTGGGTAAACAGATAACACCTTTGATCCACAGCATTTTAATTAGGTCATCGTCACTGGAACCTTTAAAAAAAAAAGGAGAGAGAGAGTAGAGGAGGAGGAGGAGGAGGAATAAGCCAAAGTAACCCACTGTAGTAATTTGGAATATTGTCCAACTATTTTTTTGTTGTTGTTTTGGCAGATAGCTTGTCCTCATCTGTGATATACGTTTAAGAAGGAAACTTAAATTAGCTCCTTAAAGTGGCCTTGTGACTTTCATTATTCAAAAAGTACACAAATTTAATGAGTTTTTAAATATTAAAACTTCTCTCTGTTGTCACTACCTGCACTATCTATTGTGAGCTCTTAATTTACAGAGCAATTAAGTCAGGACCCTCATTTATCAGGACATGTGCATTTGTTGAAAATGTAGTCAGTTTTTATTAATTGATGCTATAGGAATACTGAGGTGAAATTAATGCGTGTCTTCAGAGGTCGTGGCGGTACTGGTGGGGAGCTAGCAAGGAGCAAGACGTGAGATAAATAAGTCACCGCTATTTCCTGATTACTCCAGAGATTGCTGAAATATTAAGCGGCACAATGGTTACCGTTCTCAGCCAAAAGGCTTGCAAGAAAATGCCCCCTGAGTTTTTCTCTGGCAAACATCTGTCATGGGTAGTAGCTGAGAAATAGGGAAACTTCAAAGCGGTACTTTCTGATTATTAGCAGAGTGTGGAGTGTAATGTTCTTACATTTTAATGCAAACCAAGTGTTGATGAGCTGAGAGGGGAGAATTAAGAAGTAGCCCAAATTTCCTTTGTTCTTCAGGATGGGGCTGACAAGAACACTGGCAGCCAGTAGTATTCCTCCATCCTTATCAATTTGTGAGGCCAAGAAGCTCTAGCTCCAGAGGCAGATGGTGGGAGCAGAGCGGGACCAGGAGAGGACTGCCCTGGTGACCTAGGCTCCGGATCCTGACTGCCCTGCCCAGTGGTCTGGGGTCCGCCAGTCACCATAAATTGTTCATGGACGGTCTCATCCAAGAAAGTACTTCCAGAAGAGCTTCGACCGAGTATGTGTCTGAGCACGCACCTGCAGAGGGAAAACCTGCCTCAGAAAAGTTTGCTGTCAAGGTTGAAGTAGGAAGACACTTCCTGTTTTGAGATATAAGTATAAACACAGAGCATGAAAAATATCTGAGCAATTTTGTCAACATTTCCTCCAGTGGTTGGAGTGATTTGCACATGAAAAGCCTGGAATTTTTTTAGTTGAATTGGTAATGGCTAGACAGACACCATCTTAGTATTCCACTGTTTTTTGAAGACTAGACTAGATATTGCGACAATCTCCAAGCACTCTTTAATCTTGGAGCTCCACAGCCCATACTGAAAACAGACCTACACAGTAAAAGACACCCCTCAATGAGTACAAGCTAGGACACTACCCTCCTTTGTCACTTTTAATTTTCCCAAATTCCAATTGTAAGCAAGCCAGCAAACAGGCTGTCCTATCCACTCCCTGATGCTGAGGATCAAGGGAGAGACAAGCTTGTCATTCGTAATTCCTCCTGGTTTGGACCCAGGGCCTTTAGAGCACCAAAAAGTTTGACGAAACCATGGCCCATGGTCCCCGGTACCCAGGGCTTGGTTAATACACTCTCATTCAGACAGGCAACAGAGGCATGGGGGGGAGGGGGAGGAAAGAAAAAAAAAGCAGGGCAACAAATGCTGTCTTCTGCAAATGCTCTGTAATAAATTGTTCTTTCAGCAATGCAGAAGACAGATTTTTCTTTCCTTTGCTCCTTTCCTCCTTTGCTGGGAAGCCACCAATGGGAGGCTCGCTTTCCCACCTGGCCCTGGCTGCCTGTGCCCATAAATTTGCCTAAGCAATGCCTGTTTACGGGTCGCTGATGGAACATGGAGCCGGTGCATTTTGTAAGCACCGGGTAGATAATCATGGTAATTGATGTTTGGAGCTGTGAGCTCCTAGGAGCACAGGGTCTCTTTCTCCCAGTGAGGCCCTGCTCTCTGTTATCAGTCCAGCCCATAATTAAATATCACTCTTTTACAATATGTTTCAGGCTCCTTAATGAGTCTAAAGCAGAAATAGTCACCTCTTTCCCCTCTGAGCTTTATTTGCTTGTTATTAAACAATGTTATTGAGCTGCCTTCTTTCCCCGTGTTGCCAAACCTGCATCATTTCCGTTTTATAATTGCACAATTAGAGGCAGGGCTTTGCTTTCATACATCAGCAGGCCCTGCGTGTGCGTGTGCGTGTATGTGTGCAGGGAGAGAGAGGGCGAGAGAAGGAAAAATCAGGTGTTCATATACACTACTCAAATGCATCTTATTTTCATTAACTGCCAGATTTTGCAAAATGGGAAGCGATTTATCATGAGCCATTTTCTCCTATCAACCACCTCCACCAACCAACACCGTGACTTTCGCCGTGACCTTGTGCTGTCTTGCGGAGGGTCCAATTTGCTCATTGTTACTCGCTTCATAATCCTATGCCCCTCCCCCACGGCCTCTTGCTTCCCCCCAAGCAAAATCCAGTCATTTATATTCCGAGGCTAAACGGTATTCTTTTTGCCCCCAAAGCTGGCAAGCTGTATAACACTAGTAATTCCTTCTAACGAATTTCCAGAGAGCTCCTCCCCTTACACACGCTTTCTCTCCCCCTCACTCACACACACACACACACACACACACACGCCCCACGCACACACACACTCACATGCACCCCCTTAAGCTGCTCTAAGCAGTGTATTAAGTAGCTGAAGAAAATCCATTCACATTCTGCTATGTCGCTTTCTTCTTAAGTCATGAACCCATCACAGACTTTTTCTAGCTGTAGGTTGCCACGGTGAAGATTTACAATGCCAGTTATTCATACATCTGCCTTCTCTTTTTTCCCCCCCTTATTCTTAAATCCCTTGGGCGAGGGCAACCTTGATACTGAGACTCGTAAAATTCATGCAGGCTTATCATCCTTGGTGAAGGCTCCAGGCGCGCATTCCGCATCCCCTGCCTGCTCAGCGCCATGACGGGTGGGCCCCGGGCTTTCATTTCTAACTGGGAGGAGGGGGGCTGGAGGGAATGAGGTATCATTGTATGAAACTAACAGAAAACTGATATTTTTTAAAAGAAAAGCAGTATCTCTTTCACCAACCATTGATTAATTTTTAAAAATGACTTTTAGATCTCTTGAGGCCAGTGTTCATTGGATTCTGGAACGTTAAATAAGAAGTGACCTTAGTCTGAGTAAAATCATATTAGAAAGTCCACTTATCTGTGTTCAAGAGCAGGGACACAAACCTCCCTCTCCTTCCGCAGGGGGGACCTCAATACTTCGTAAAATGTGCATTTGATGGCCAGTGTTCTGCGCTCTTTCCTTCACTTAATTATTTCTTCCTCTCTTAATTATCACTAAATTAGTTATTCTTAAGGAATGTAGAAAAGAGAAAAAATAAATATTTTCAACAGCAAGAACTAATGTTTGAACCATGTCACTGAAATGTCCCCCAAATCTGAAAAAGAGATTAATCCTCTGATAACAGAATAGAGAACTATGTTCAAATCATTAAAGGAAAAAAAATGTGTTGCTGGGAAATAACGATTGTGATCTTGGCAAGTGATAACCTGAAACCCTTTTCTAAACGTTAATGAAATTATTTTTAGTTGGATTGAAATACAATTCTGTCTCAGAATGGCAAGGTTTTTTTTAATCTTATTTTTTTTCATTTACTACTTTCAAAAAGATAAAATATGCCTCCCCCCCCCCCCCAGTATTCTTGGTTCCACTGTGATGGTTGTGGTTTGCGTGCCTGTGCCGGTGGGTTCCCTTCCACGGCACCCCTTCCTACTGGAGGGTCAGCCATAGCTTTACTGCCCTTGGCTGTAGGCAGGTGAGAGGCCAGCAGGTGTTGGCTTGATTCGAGGGGGGTTGGGCTGCCTGACAACTTGAAGGACACTGGGACCCCCTGCTGGGCTGATGGCAATGCTAATCCTGGACCAAGCTCTAATCTGAGGCATGAAGGAGTATGCCACAGACCTTTCAGATGGTGTTCACCATTGAGAGAGGCTGGAGATCTTTATGTTTGACCAAGGAGCACTGGAGGAAGCCAAGCCCAAGGAGAGATCTCGTGACATCTTGAGCCTCAGTCTCTTCCTCTTTAAAATTAGGGGGAGATGCAATATTGTTTTGAAGGATCTTTTCTAGTCTTACATAATCTGTTTGTGATTATGAATTAAGGCACTGAATTCAGGTGAGAACTAGTTTAATACACAATTTCTCTTCTCTGTGTTCAAGGCAAGGTTGCAGGGCTCAGTCTCCCCAGGGTGTAGTTTGGGCATGATCTGGGCTCCCTGCGAGTGGGGCTCTGTCTTAACTCTTCAGGTCCAACCATTTAGGAAACTGTCTGAGAACAGAATACAAGGTATTCTGTTGGCTTAAGACCCTGAAACTCCAAGTTTTCATCCACAATTCGCAGAAAACTGCCTAGAAAAGAACCACATGTGGCAGCAGTTGCTATGCTTTCTGAGACTTTTCCTGGAAATAAGGTCAGAAAACAGCAACATAATGAAAAGAAGTTCTGCTGTGTTTTATTTCTATTTTCCCCTTTCTGGCCTAATTCTTTCTTCTTTATGTGGAAATTTCCTTTTCTAAACCATCTCCTGGCCCACTCAATCCACAAGACACCAGGCTCCTATCTCGGGGGTATGAGCGACATGGATCTGACCACCTTCATTGGTATTTTTTGTACCTCTGAGTATTATTATCTAGAGCATTCTGCTGCCTTGTACTGCTCTCCTCCCCATCCCCACAGCCTTAGGAAACCATCTGATCTTTGCTTCACCCGGAAGAAGGTTAAGCTCACATCCAGTTAAACTTCTAAAGCAATCCATAGCTGCTCACAAATGCAATGTTGAATTTTACAATGCATAATTCCATCTGTCTTTCTCATCTACCTGGTTTCTAGATCCGGTAAAGGAACTTACCAGCAAATGGCTGTACCACCCGAGGCTCTATTTTCTCATCGGACTGTCCAGGAAGGATAATAATCCCAGTCGACTTCTCAAGGTTCGGAGGCTCAAATACAATAATGTGTGCATACTTTTAAATATTCTCAAATGTACCACACTGATACATTATTGTCAAGATTTATTATTGATCTATCACTCACTATAGTGCTAGGGAAGATGGCTTTCACATATTTATGACTGTGACCTAAAGAAAGGCATACATTTTATCTAGTAAGCCAGGACACACCTATGTAATCAAAGTTGACTTCAAAGCTTTGCAAAACAACACAGCTTTACCATCTGTGAGGCATTCTGATATTCTCTGTTCTATAGATACAAAATTTCATACCTCCAAACGGTCTCAGACTGCAATTTGAAAAGCATAGGTGTAGAGTACCACGTTCCTTCAGGTGAGAGCCTCCGTGGACCTATACAGAATCTCTGTGTGAGTTGGGAAGGGGCCCCCTTTCTCCCAGGGCCAGCACCCGCAGCCTGGAAAGTACACTGGGGCTGGACTTGAATACCTGTTCATCTCGTCAGCTGGAAGACTTTGTTGGGCACCTTGCACATAGAGCCCTACACTGACTGACATCCAGTCAGTACTTGGGTTTGGGGAAAGCTAGTTGGCCAATGTATCAAAGACTGTGATGTAGATTTTAATGTAACAGGAAGTGTAGGGTCTTTCCAAATGTGCCCATGCATGGGTCAGATGTACCTCACAATGCACGGGTGGTCTGGGAAGGACAGGAAGCAAAGAATAATGTGTTTTTTTGTGAATTCTTAAATATGGCAAAGAACTACTCAGAAAACAAGGAAGAAAACAATGGAATAAGATTCATCAAACACCTACTTTCAGATTAAGGATGTGATTCTGTTAATTAACAACCATGTCTGAAAAACCAACCAAACAAACCAACAAAAACCCACCATGATGGCTGGAGGAACATTGTATTTCAGACTCTGCTTAAATTCTGAAAACCATCCTGATCCATCCCCAAACATCCACCTCCATCACAAATTCATAGATTTAATGAAGATTTCCAGACGTTTCTCCTCCTAGAGGCACCCTACCTCCATTACTGTCACCCAATGAGGTCTGATCAACCAAAGGGGACATCAGGGCATTTTAGGGCTCCTCAGAAGGCCTTTCTCACGGGCAATTCACTGACGAATCTATCTTATTATGGGTCTATAAGGACATCATACTCTAACAAGGTTAGAATTAAGTTTATTCTTTTTCTTCAGGTTCATAGCAAAGTTACCAGTTGGAAATGCCAAGAAACAACAACTGAGAAAGATAATTGGAATAAAAAGCCAGACCCTGTCCTATCTTTCAAAATTCTGTTTACCTGTGTCTTTAGGCATACCTTTTCTACTTAATGCAGTATTCACTATGACCTTGATTTCTGCCTGGTCACATACTACATTGAATTATTTTCATTAATGTAATGTAGGTTCATGGAGCAAAGTAACAAAGAAACAAGGGCTTTTTGTGTTCTCTTCCTCCCCAACATATACACGAACACCCACCCACCCATAATGGTGGCCATTTTTACATGAAAGAATCGAATTGAATTTGAACAGGAAGAAAAATATTTTATTCCAAACATTTTGAAATACTTAATGTACTACCTTGCTCCATTAGCTTCCTTTTCTCCATTTGTTTTTGTATTAAGAGCTCTCATTTCTCAAGTTTTATTGAAGCATAATTGGCATATAACATTGTATAAATTGAAGATGTACATCATAATGACTTGATATATGTATATATTTGAAATGAATACCACAATAAGGTTAGTTACACCCATCATCTCACATAGTTAAAATTTTTTTCCTGGTGATAATACCTTTTAAGATCCATTCTCTCAGCTACTTTCAAGTATACAAAACAATATTGTTGTCTGTAATTATCATGTTGTACATGATAGAACTTATTTATCTTATAACCGGAAGTTTGTACTTTTTGATCCTCTACTTTTTAATAGCTGTTTTTAAAACTCATAGCAAGTATTATTCTTAAATTTAAAAAAAAAACATAGCAAATATTTCGAAACATAATTTGAAGGACTTGGCAAAATAACTCAACTTACTTTTTAAATATCTTCACATGAAGCATGGCTTTCTGACAATGTGATTTGGTTACATTGACTCCCAAGAATAATTATCAATAGCACAAGAGACTTGCTCTGCATTTGATACACATGGACAATAGTTGCAATGCCATCAAATTATCCAAAAGAAATGAAGGCATAGATCCTCAAAGAAATCCCATGTTATTATCTTCTGTACCTCTTCTCTTTTGTGCTATATTGTTACCTTAAAATCATTACACTGTCAAAAAATGTCTTTTCAGTCGCGTTCCCCAATCTTTAGACACTCAAGACAGTAGACAGTGTAGGAAGAAAGCAAGCATTTCTCTTATGCTTACGAAGCCTGCCAACAACACTTGCTTAATCTTGGGTCATAAAAGAGTTTGATCACTTTCAACACAGAGCGGTGTTCTCCACTTAGCCTTTTCCAACTTTTATCTGTTTTTCAGATTTTTACCTAGAACAGTATCTTAGGGGCTAGAGCTTCTTCACAGTCGCCTCTGTTTGGAAGCCAATGATCACTGTTATCATTTATCGACCCACAAACAGTCTCCTCTACCTGGCTCCCACATGGGCCTTTATGATTCTTACACAGTCTCCAAATATCTTGATCTTCAGGGAATCTTTCTTCACTGTTTCCTTTATGGACACTTAGGAAGAGGAGAAGAGGCAGATTTAATAGAACCAAAAGGATGTTGATCCATCTATAGGGATATTCATGGGTGGGTGTCCAAATTTTATCAGAGAAGTTTAAAGAATGTAGATCTGATTTGGGGGATTGGGATGCCTACTCTATAAGTTCGGTACAACCCAAGTCTGCAAGAATGCTGCCTGCAGTGGGGTGGGGAGAGGAGAGACCAGAAAACATCAATTTATAGGATTACATGTGTTGAAGCAAGCATTAGCCAGCATTGTAGTTCTGGGTCAGACCACCATTCTAGAAAAGGAAGTTGCCCTATGTAGACAAATTTCACCAAACATGTTCAGCCAGGGCTTCTGTGAGGAAAGGGTCTGAGGAGTATATGACAGCACATGAAGTTCTCTTGTGCATTATCAGGCTGCATTCTTCATTATCAGGGCTGCCTTCATAGCCATGACTAGTCCCCTTGCCCAGATTTTAGCTCCTTTGCCTTGATGCCCATGTGCTTTGTTCTGTTTTGGTGTCCAGACCTTTCACTGGGCCTAACCTTTTGGATGCCAGTTTCCTAACTGGGAGCATCCCTGGCATATAGGAAGGAATCCTATACTCTGGGCATGGCTTTCCCAGGTCTAAGACATCTGGCTGTTTCTCCCTTTGGTGGTCACTCTCTCTGAACTTGACTTCAGCCTGGAATATCCTTTTTCACCTTGCTCACCAGGAAAGACTGACCTTTCTGACTTCAAAACTCAGGACCTAGAGCACCTGGCTGGCTCAGCTGGTTAAGCATCTGACTTTGGTTCCGGTCGTGATCTCATGATTCCTGAGTTCAGAGTTCCAGCCTCACATCCGTTTCCACACTGGTGATGCAGAGCTTGCTTGGGATTCTCACTCTCTCTCTCCCTTTCTCACTTGATCTCACTCTATCAAAAACAAATAAATAAACTTAAAAAAAGTAAAAAACTCAAGACCCTCCTATTTTCATAACACTATATGAACCTCTATTTTTATTACATTATGCCATAAAGATTAATTGATGTTCCAGTCTACCTCACACACATGAGAACATAAAAATAGGGAAAATCAGAAGTGCCACGTTTAGTCCCAGAAATATACAAGAAGCTGTTAATGGTATGTGTTCAAAATATGTTTGTTGAATGAATAAATGAAAATTGACCATCCTGATTTATGGACCTCATGTAACCAGCTCCCTTTAAATGCTCATATCTCTGTATCTAATTGGCCAAACACACAGGCAAAATTTTGTTTAAATCAGATCTATCATTTTGGCTAATGTTGGATACTACTATTTAAATCAGGTATGTGAGTGAGTGTGCTGTAGACACAAATCTATATCATCAGCTCACTCATGACATTAGCTGGAAGCCATCAGGCTCATTCTGAATGTAACTTAACAGCTGTGTGTTAAATGCCTGTGCTATATCCTGATGAATAAATGTATGTGGATATCTTATTCCTTACTTACCACCTATAAGATGGTTTTCTAGATGTGTTAATTAATAAATTAATGGAGGGCATAAGTTTAATAATAAAGTGTACAGACTTAAAATGTCTAAATCATCATAATATTTAATCTGCATAAGATTTCTAGACTTAGAAATGAAACAAATGGACTCCTTTAAATCTATGGGAGCTGTTCCTAATTTCCTAGGGAAGATTTGAGGAAACTTGTTTTCACAGTTCAAGAAGAAATGCTGAGATAAAACTTTATACCAATTTCATAAACCCCTCTGGGTTTTTTTAATTGAAAAAAATTGGGGGGAGAGGCATCATTTATGCATCTGTTACCACACTAGATATGCCACTAGCAAATGAAAATAGTGTGTAGCCTCTCCACCAAGAGGAATGTACTATGAATTCTTTGTTCACGAGGTACTCAATATTTCACTGGATGCCTATATCCAAAGACAGATATTAGTGGACCCATAATTAAAGGTCATAGTGGTGATCCAAAGTTTCCCAGGTAAGGTGGCTAGAGAGATCTGAGGTGAAATGCTGTCTTACTTAGCATTGCCTTCTGAAGGCCTCTTCATCTCATGAACTTGAAATAGCTGTTTCAAAGTACTCTCAGTAGATTCTGTAAGAATCATAGCTATGCTGTGTTGATACTACTTTCATATCATGGATTTGGGCAGCATAAATATTTTCCCTGTGGTCTTGCTTAGGTTTGCTCATTTGTGAAATAAGAATAATAATATTTTAACCAGCTGCATTCTTTAAAAAAAAAAAAAAAGTCTATGGGCACCTGGATGGCTCAGTCGGTTAAGCATCTGATTTCGGCTCAGGTCATGATCTCACAGTTCGTGGGTTCCAGCCCCACATTGGGCTCTGTGCTGACAGCTCAGAACCTGGAACCTGCTTTTGATTCTGTGTGTATGTGTCTCTCTCTCCCCCTCCCCTGCTTGCTCTCTGTCTCCCTCTGTCTCAAAAATAAATAAACATTTTTTTTAAGTCTACAGTTTGGACCTCTTTTTGACCTTATGCTTTGCTTTTAATTCAAGCTCAAATGCGTGTATTTCTCCCCCAGAGCAGAATTTACAGGTGAAGGAATGAGGTGCCCTGAGTGGACTGACTTCCCAAGGGCAATATTAAGTGTGTGTATGTTATCAGATCAGAATTTTGGAGCTTTAACTGTCAACCCAGTCTTTTGCTCCTAAATCATTTTCAGTTCACTTTGTTTTATTTATTTCTTTCTCCATTTCTTTCCTTCCTTCTTTCTTTCTTTTTCCTTCCTTCCTTACTTCTTTCTTTCTCTCTTTCTTTCTTCCCTTCTTTTCTTCTTCTTCTTCTTCTTCTTCTTCTTCTTCTTCTTCTTCTTCTTCTTCTCCTCCTCCTCCTCCTCCTCCTCCTCCTCCTTCTTCTTTTTCTTCTCCTTCTCCTTCTTCTTCTTCTTCTTAATTCATGGATACAACAAACAGAAACTCTAAGAAGTTTAAATCAGGCCATTCAAAGAATAGATAAAATTCAGTTTTTTCTTTCCTTCTATATATTTTTTTCATAATCTTATGTTCTAAAATAGCGAGCTTTAGCAATACATACTGTCTTTTTTCCAAGGCGCAGTACTCTTTCCTAAGTGTGAGTTTTAAAAATAGTTTTGCTAGGAGAGATGGGTCAGACCCAATCATTTGTAAAGCAAGAAACTGAGGTAGAGAGTGACTTAGTGATTTTTCTCAGGGCCATTCATGACTGAGCACAAGCCCACTTGGACTTTAGAACTTAATTTATTCCAGAGAAGGGCCAAGTTCCAGACTATGCAACTTACACATGAAAAGGCAACCCAAACAAGACTACTTTCCTGAATTTTAAATAGAAGTCTTAAATTGCTTGCAAGTAAGCATAAAATTCCAAGTTTTTACTGTGCAAAATCCTATAGTATAGGCACACAGATGGACAAATAAGCAGGCAAATGACTAGAATGAAAACAAAACAAAAAAACAACCCACCTTTTTCACATTAAAATTACTTTGTAGGATGCATTGTGCATATTGGGAGATAAAAGTGTTTTTCTTGTGTATAGGTTTCATGGTCTGCATTACCAATACACAATGAGGATATAATTAAGTATGACTGTTCCTCTTATCTGTGTTTCAAGCTCAGTTATGAATATTTTTAACATTTTATGGACTCCCTCAGGAGACTTGGAAACACACAGCCCAAGAGACAGGAAATCTGAACAAACCAATCACAATGGGAGTGGTGTCCGTGTCCCACACTGCAATTTCGAGAACATCTTGCCCTCTGGTATATTTGATCCCGATGGGTCCACTGGAATACCTTTTACACCCCACGATTTTCCACCTCCAAGCCAAAATCTTAGCAACACTGTGACAAGACAAAACACTTGGGAGAGGCCTCAAGATGTGACCCCAGAGGTTAAAATCTCAGTGATTGCTAGAAAGCCAAAGCAGGCAAAATGACGTCTACAGTGAGGAGTAACAAAGGTCTCTCCAACCACACCCACAGCCGAAGTGAGAGAAGAAGGCAGGCTTTCAACACAAAACAAGTCTGACTTCGAGCAAAATGCTATTGCCCCTTGGTAGCTTCCTGTACCCTGTGGTAGGGTAAGGGACTGGGTGACCAGCATAGAATTTCCTGGCCCAGCAGGTGTAAGCAGAGTTGGGTAGAGAGTACTCTAACTACAGCTGCAGGAGAAATCAAATCTAGAGAAGTGAGGCTTTAGGAAATCACTTGCCATCCAAAAAATATAACCAGGAATATTATTTTTTCTTTCGAGGTCCCCGTGGATATTGATCACGATTTCCTGATTTTTATGTTGAACTTCGTCTTCATGTGAGTATGCTTGTTCAAGGTACTACAAATACAAAGAACAACTTAGAATGTTTAAGTACACATTAGACAGCTAGAAAGTTCCAAGGATTCTTTAGTTGCAAGCTTACGACAAGCAGATAAAATTACCTACAAATAGCCAGTGTTGTCATTTACATACAAAATTACCTTTAAATTTCCATTTGTCAATGTCCTTAGGCTTGACCTTCATACTCCTGGATCCTCAGCATTCGTTTATAAAACTCGTATAATCAGAGAGAGGAAAAAAGGAGTATTTAAAATAGAAAACAAGCAGTCCTAAAAGACTAATATGCCAGAAAGCATCGTATGGGAAAAACACAGAACTTAAAACATGATGACTGGAACGAAGACGCATAAAAAGTCTGAGTTTTATGTTTACTTTGGATTCTATTTATGCAGCCACTCTCCCTCGAAGTAAGGGAAGTTTTTAGCAATGCTTTTAACAATGATCTATCTATCCATTCAATATAGTCTCAGGGTTTAACAGAATTTCATACTACTGTATGGTTTGGAATGAACCAAATAGACTTACAGGTAAATTTCCCCAAAACAAATCATTTGAAGCAATATAATAAGTGGAAAGATTCTGTACCAAGAATTTTTTTCCCGGAAATACGTGGATGAATTAACACCATAAGCTTGAAATGGTAATTTTATGTTAATCATTTTCCACATTTCAGAGTGCATCGATACTTTTGTGCAATGCACGAACGCGCTCTTGTGTGCGTGTCTGTGTGTGTTGGTGTATGTGTGCGCCTGTGCGTGTGCATATATGTGTGTATGCCTCTATGGATGTGAGTTGTGAGTCTGCTCTTCATGTGCAGGCTGGGTTCATCTTAGCAAATTCTAAATGAAGAAATAAATGTCCTTGACATTCCATTTAATAGACAGTGGGTGGCACCGTCTTAAGGAGCAGATGATGTAAGGTTGCATTTGGCACTATTTTCTTTATTTGGGCTACAAACTCCATCCAAATTGTGAAGGACTTTCCACATTAGCAATTAATAGGGCCCCATTATGCTAACTATCATCCAACTTAGGACATCTTAGAGGAAAGATAAGAGATGAATAATTTGAAGTAATTTTCTTGTAATCATGCCAATCACTTGAGCAAAGTAGTTATTAAAGGAAACAGTATTATGATGAATTATAGGACATCTAACACTGAATACCTTTTCTTATCAGCTGCTTATAGTTTCTGATGCTTAAAAAAAAGGCAAACAAGTAGAAGTCTATTTCGAATAACACTCATCTTACTGTAAATAATAGTTTGTTTAGCAAACCCTGAATTTTAATGAGGCTTGAAAGACAGACTTTACCTTCGTTTCTGCGCTTATCCTTGAAAAGAGCTGAAGTTTGCTGCTTTGCCTTCCCTTAAAAGGTAGATGTAAGGAGCGTGAGTCACCTTTGATGACAAGGATTCTTCCAGTTCAGATTTGCTGAAGTGATTAGACATTATTTATCTAATTAAATGTTCAAAACACATCATTATTGAAAGGAATAAATTTAGTACATTTGTTGAGCAGTGTTAACTGAAATATAACTGCACATCATTTGACTTTTTAACATTTTATTATATCTATTAAGTCTTTCTGTGCTTAATTAAATCAACTTATTTTTTACAGTTAATTTAACGTGATTTCATTTTCGTTACAGAGTCTGAATCAGATATTATGGAGAAAGCCAACTGTATACACAAATTAAGCTTTGACTCCTCAGGTGCTCTCTTGCATTTCATTCAAGTCTGGCACTTCTGGGGATTACCAGGATGTTAAATGGGTGGTTTTTTTTCACATAGTGAAAAGCTTACACTTCATCTCTCTCTTTCTTTAACACAACAGTTTTTAAGGCTACAGGACCATCAGATTTGTACTCTTCGCATCATTGATCGCAGCCAACATTTGGGAGAAATATTTCTTTTTCTTTTGGTGCTTGGGAAAAAGTAAACAAGAATGAAAATGTGGAAGTATAAGCATTAGCTGCCACCCCCTGGGAGCTGTGCTTCTTAATTGTCCTTATAGGAACAATAGTGTCTAAATAATAATGCTATACGGTCCCTGAGAAGGCACAAAGTATCTGAGTAGCAATAAGTAGGGGGCTGGGCATCCTGGAGGAAGGTATTTCATTACTATTATTATTATATTCAAATGAGTGCCTCTTGGTGATCAATATGGAGCAGTATTCTTTTCTTCGCCAGAACCCCAAACTATAAAATGGGGGCGAGGGGAGGAGCAGAATGAAAGCCACAAATGTTTGGTGCCAATCAACTGCAGTGAATCGTGAGACACGGGGATGAAGGGAGCGATTTGGTACATTCAAATCTACCCTGAAAAGTGTTAAAATGGAGAGCGTGGCTGGAAACAAATGGGAAAGCAAGATTCAAAGGTTGCAAGGGGTAGTGGAAAATTCTAATTAGACATTTACGTCAGCTTGCAAAGCTCCTTGTTTTTCCCAAATGTTGGAGTGTTTCTTGCTCTGTCAGTCTTCAATTGAAAGTCCTAAAAAAAGGTGGGGGGGAGTTCTGAAACCCTCCCCGAACCATAGGGACGGTGAATTTAAAAGGTGGCCACAAATGTATTCGCTGGGGATGTCCTGTCCCAGAGCACAAAATGAACACAGGAAGATTAAAAAAAAGAAGAAGAAGAAGAAGAAGAAAGTGAACGTATGTGTGCCTCTGCGTCCTCCCCCACCCCCAGGGGCCCGGGAGCTCCATCAGAAATGGCCCGCTCCCTTTGCCCACTGCTGGCTACTTGGAGGCCACTTGGACTGGCTTCGATCCCCCCAGGGAAGTGTTCATGATCGCAAATTTGGCCCAAAGATTTTTTTCATTACCCTCCAACATTTCCTTTCACCTCCAACCTCAAGGCAGGGCCCTGGCTTTCCCTTTGGAGCCCGGAATATAAAGCCGTGGGGCCATCCGGGCCGACCCGGAGGGCCCCTCTGTCAATCACTGCCTCCCCATCCCTGCTCCCTTTCACACCAGGCAGCTGGACCCATCGCTGTCAACCAGGTAACAACCCCCAGACAATAGCGGACTGAAAGCCTGGTCTAGACACTCTTTTAGCCACTTATTTGCTCCTCTTGGCAGCTGTTGAAGCATAAATAAGCAGTTTGTAATCAGAAAGCTGACATCATCGCAGCTCGGCTGAGAGGGGAGATTGTTCCTGAGCACTGAGCGGCTTTTTTGTGTGTGTGTGACAACAGATTCTGGGGTGGGGATGCAGATCTGTGCCGTGCTAAGCTGGTCTTTCTTTGGTTTACAGAAGACAATTGGACCAGGTCCCCAGCTCCTGGACATCCCAGGATTATTCTTTCGTGTTCAGCTCCTGATGGCCAGAAAAATCGGAGAGGACGCTGGGGCGAAGGGTGGCATTGGGCTGGTCCTGGGTAGTAGGAACAGACCGGAGCACATGGGAAGTTTGGACTTGAGACATTTTCTGGGCCACCAGACATCCATCTCGTCAGCCTGTTGAAAGTGCGCCTGCGGCGTGGTTTGGGTGGGAGACGCTGAGGGAGGTTTGGTACTAGAGACACATGTCTGAATGCTTGGAGAAATAAATCGTTTCACAAAAGGCAGCAGAGAAACGGGTGTGTTCATTCCTGCTTCCCAAGTGCGGCTTGTTGTTTTTTCTTTCTTTCTTTCTCTTTTTTTCCTCTCAAGATCAAGTTTGCCATTCAAAGTGATTGGCAGTTGTCCTCGTGAAAGAGAATAGACATGAACCATTCTCTAGAAACATTGACTCTCCATCACCTCCACAGCTGAGAAACCCCCTCTGTAGGTGTTTTCCCGCCAAAAACTGGCTTTGTTATTGGAAGGGACAGAGATGGCAAGATGACAGACGTTATTTATTTATTATAACTGATTTCTTATCATTGTTTGGAGGATACTCCCAAAGGAGGAAGAGCTTCTCTTGTTTTTTGTTTTTTGTTTTTTTTTTTTAAACAGTGTGGTTCTGATCGCCCTGATGTCTGCGGGGACGTCTGACTCAAGGTCTATCCGTAAATGGTAGGGCGGAATGAATGTCCGGACACCTCAGAGCTTGCTACCTGAAACCCATTCAGGTGGTGCTGGGTTTTGTCCATCTCCATTTTCACTTACCAAAAGAAAAAATAAATAGAAGAAGAAGAAGAAAAAGAAAAAGAAAGAAAGAAAAGCATTTCAACAAAAATATTGACTTCCTAGCTCCCTGAGGGTTTCTAGTATTAGTTTGCTATAAGTAGCTCATGATTTAGAGTACAAAGGCATTTCCAGAATGCATGTTTAACAAAATGACATAGCAGATAATTGAAATTTATTTGCAATTTTCAAACTACAATAAACACAATTCTCTTTTTCTTTCATTAATAATCGCACGGCTAATGCATAGCAATCCCTCTGCAGCTTTTACAAGCAAACTTGAGCTGCTGTGTTGTAATAGCTGGAAAAGTTAATGTAGCTTGAACAAGGTTCCTAATTGTCCCTGTCTCTGTCATATTTGTCTACTTGAATGGTCCTAAATACCACAGCGATTAATTACTACAGAGCAGGTATTACAAGATGTTATCATCCTTCCCCAACTGTCTGGGTGAATGGAGAGAAGCAGGAGACTGTCCCAGTGTTTCATCTTTGCTCTTCCTGTAAGGCACTTTAACCAGAAGATTTAACGTGTCAAAGTTAACTGCGTTCTCTAGCAGATATTCACATTCTAATTAAAGATTAAGAACGTAGTACATTACACTGTGATTTGTCATACATGGCTTGTTAAATAGGAAACCTACCGGGATTCCCTAACATTTTATAAACATTATTCAGAGCTTTTAATGTGGGCAAAGAGAAAGATGATTCAACAGCATTGCTGTGTGGAAAGCAGGTCACCCTCTACCCCTTCCCAAACCCCCCAATAAATAATAAACCCAGAGAACTTGGGCAGTTTGGAAACTGTTTTTGCTGTGGAGGTTTTGTTCAAACCATGAATCACCCTTGGTTTGTATCTGGTGGTGAAGGGGGAGATCTTAATGATTATCCCTCAGCATTTTTTTTTCCTACTTTTGCTTTTTGCTGTCAGCTAAGTAGAGGAAGGTAAGAGTCTTTGTTTGAATTACAGTGCCAAAGGACGGAAGAAAGATGAAACAGTGTTTCAATATGCAGCCTGAGCTTTCAGTTGATTCACATCGCCCTGATCCGCACTGTCTCTCGCACTGGTGGCACAGGACTGGTTCACATTCTATGATTGCCTGAGGAATAAATTAATGAGGTTACTGAGACACTGAACATTTGCATATTCACGGATGCTTATTAGGTAGAAAGTGAATGCCAGGTGCACTAAATTTGGGGGATATAGGATTTGTTAAGAATTAATATCCTTCGTTCCTCAGAAAAGGGGTATCTTGTCACCGAAAATAATATGAAGCAAAACTCCTGTCTAATGACTATCTGAATAATTAGGCTAGAATAAAAAGCCCAGGCAAAAGAGGGTCCTGCCTGAAAGCAGCAGAGAAGCCACTGCAGTGCCCTTGTTATAGGGAGACCTGGACACGGTGGTCCTGGATCGTAAAGGAAACAAATGCCTCGCTCTATTTGGATTTTAGGCTTTAATTATGCTGGTGCCGTGCACAGCGAACACGATGCCATCTTACCGAATGCAAAGTGATCAATTTAAAGAGACCTTTACATTTGTAAATATTATTATTGACAGGTCACCAGTCAAAGCTGGAGCAGGAGGGAGATTTTCTAAGAAATTACGTCTGAACCTGAATTACTGAACGAGTCTGGACTGTTTCTTGAAGGGGTGTCGGGCCATAGTTCCGTAGTTGGGGATTTCTGCCGGGGCTGTGTGCAAGCATTTTATCTGAGCTATTTGTATCTCATTATTGAGAGAAGTTTGTATGCCGCTCTGGGTTGTCGGCTTGGA
The DNA here is from genome assembly GCF_006229205.1 of Suricata suricatta. Classification (NCBI taxonomy): domain Eukaryota; kingdom Metazoa; phylum Chordata; class Mammalia; order Carnivora; family Herpestidae; genus Suricata; species Suricata suricatta. Next base: position 83,414,266 of record NC_043703.1, on the reverse strand, counting down.
GACTACCTCTGCTGAGCTCAAATGGGCAGATTTCATATTCCTGTTGTTCTTAGGAATACTTCATATGACAAAATGATGACTGTCCATGTTTTTCAGAGCAGTGTGCAATGGGGAGAGCCTGCCTTGTCTTTTTGCTACCATTTTATATACAGGTAGGTTTTCTTTCTTTCTATCTCTTTTTTTATTTTATTTTTTCCCCTCTTTAAGGAAAATGATTGGCAGCGTCCCACCTCAAGGAACTGATCTATCAAAATCAAGCTGGGATAAGTATTTCTTTGAGAAATAATATATATTTATCACCAAGCTCTATTCTGCCCCCTTGTTTTTACAGTACCTTGCATGCCACTTCCCTTTCCTGGCCAAGGCCGGTGATAATCCTGGGTAAGAACATAGTCAGTGTATCTGTATGTATATATATTTTTTCCAAGATTCCCTGATGTGCATTCTATATATTTTACAGCCCCTTCTCCTGTTTTTGAAAGTATTTTCGACATCCAACCAGTAACTTAAAAGATCTTTTTTCCTATTTTTAAAAATAGCCTTGAAATACAAATGAGTTAAATGTCTTCCCAGAGAGAAGTCAAAGGGGTTCTCAGTGTTTATTTCAGTATTGCATCAGACTTAAGCTTTTTTTATTTTGTCGGGGTTCAGAGGTATAGTAATCGTCAGAGCAAACCCCTTCAAAATAATCTGCGCGTGTTTGAAAATTTAGTTTGTTCTCTCACACGAATTACTGATGCATTCATAAAGATGCTGAAAAATCGCATTCCTGGTAAGCAGGAATCTATATATTTTTTTGTAGAGTATTACAGATTTCTTACTGTTTGCCACTAATATTTTATAAGACATTTTTTGAAATGTGTTTCACCCCAAAAGGGCCTGCCTGAAAACATACACTGCAGTAAAATCACTGGAGTTCAGGGTTTTTGTCACATACACAGAGCACAGATTTTTTTGATTATGTAGATTTCTTTTCCTACTGCAGTTTCATATGCAAAGCATGCATCAGCCACATGCATGCTATCTCCTAAAGCAGTCATTTGAAACCCAATCTGGGGACAGTGCAGACTAAATAAAATTTCATTTTGATTTGGCCTCCCGCTGTGAATAGGACTGCTTTGTCTCAGCCGACAGAACCAGCAAGCCAGAAAGGTATGTCCTGTTTTGCATGGCTGATGGTGTGTCTTGAGGCTCACAATCAGGCCGTCCTGCTCTGCTCCGGCTCCACGGCTCCTTCACTCTGCCTTCTTTCTCCCCTTCCCTTCGTCTTTCTCTCTCCCCTTCCATTTGCTCCCGAGCTGCCTGTCGTCTACCTGCAGGGCAGAGCCGTGGCAAACCCACACCGATTGTTTACTTTGGCATATGTTTAATAGCGTGCGTGGCTGTTTGAATTTTTTTCACTGTCTTTGTTGGTGGTGGTTTTTTTTTCCTATTTTGGTTTTTGTTTGCTTTGCTTTCCTTGCCCACATTTGCTTTCCCTGTATCTCAAGGTGTTGAATACTAAAATGCTAACTTAAAGAAAAATTGTTTAAGTGCTGCTACGATGCTCCAGAGATTTTACTGGAAGATTTGTCATGCTGAATTTTATTGTAAATTTGAGGATGCGTTTAACAGCTTTGAAGGGCTTTAGTTTTCATGGCCCTTTTGAGCCTATTTGGCAGGAAAGCAATTGCCCGTTTTAGATAAGGGGGGAAATATAAAATAAAGACTCTCTTTCAATGGGATTGAACTGTTTTTGCCATCTTGGTGTGATTTAGAAAATGCATTGTGGGCTGTGCCTGAAGAGCTGCTAAATATGATGCTTTTGAAAGTGACAACCTTCATCTGGATTGTGGCAAATGCTCTTCTTACACTTGTCCCACCTTTTGGAGGATGTATTGGCAATCAGGGACAACCTGCTGTGATGTTCTCAGAGGCAGCGCTTTGGATACATGATGAAGTGATGGTTGTGGGGGGAGGGTGGTGCTCAGAGTAGTGGGGACTCTGTTTGCCAGCCTAGTTTCTCCTTGGAGCTGTCATTGCCCTGAACCACTTCATAGGGTACCGTAAGGAAAAGAAGTTTCTCCCTGCTTCACATATGAACATATCACTAATCTAAAACAGATTATAGCCAACTGGTAAAGATGGATAGAAAGTAAATGAAAATAAATTGCTTAAGAGAAGGGCAGGGAGTGACTGCTCTCTGACTTTGGGCTCAGCATAAGTAATTCCACATAAGATAGAAATGAGTTTTAAAAAGCACTAGTTAGCAAAGGGATCCTGTCCCTTCAACCACCCAGAAGTAGAAACAAAATAAGTCACGTGATGTGGCAGAAAGTCAGAAGTTAACTTTCCTAAATCCGTGCTGCAGCCATCCCAGTGGGTTGTGGGAAGTTCATGATGCCATTTCTGAAATTCAGTGGGTGAGGGTTTGGTCAACACAATAAATTTTCTTTTTACCCCCCAATCTTTGAGTTCACCATTGTGCACCTGTTAGCCAAGAGCCTTGGGAGAAGAGATTCATCCGAAGCTTTAGTCCTTTATTGGAAGCTCCCCTCCTTACGATGTACAACAGGTTGAAGAATAAAGTAAAAGTTGGTAAAAGAAGATGTGGCAACAATAGTAGCCTAGAAACAGCATTAGATGTTGTTCGATAAACATGGCACAGTCTTACACCAGGAAGAGGAGAATGGTGGCCTTGGGCACCACTGATAAGGTTTTGGACTGACAGAGGGATAATTTCTAGTGTTATCCAATAGGAAGTGTTTTTGCTCGAAGCTCACTAATAGAGCCAGTTGGTTATTTTATAACGTGTTAGTTGATGATATTAAAAAGCTCCAATTTGTTTTTTGTCTAATCGGTACAAGTTCTACAGGGGAACATTTATTGGCATTATAGAGACTTTTTGATCACTAAGTGACATTTTAAACAGTAAATGTATTATGTTGCTGCATAGGCTTCTTTTAAAAAATCAAATTATTTAGCAACAATAAAATACCTTTTCAAAAATATTACAACATGAACACTGGTTTTAGAAAACGAGGTACTCATGAATGATCTAAGTATCCATAAAGATACATATGCTCATATATTTACCTTATGTGTGTGTATATATATGTATGTGTGTGTGCAAATATATATATATGTATATATGTATATACACACACATATGTCCAGAAAGAAAGAGAGAGAGAGACTGAAGCAATTATACTATTAAGAAGAGTCACACAGGGGCACCTGGGTGGCTTAATCAGTTGAGTGTCCGACTTTGGCTCAGGTCATGACCTCATGTTTCTGAGTTAGAGCCCCATGTGGGACTCTGTGCTGACAGCTCAGAGCTTGGAGCCTGCTTCAGACTCTGTGTCTCCCTCTCTCTCTGCTCCTCCTTCACTCACACTCTGTCTCTCTTTCTCAAGAATAAATAAACATTAAAAAGAAAAGAAGAATCACATGGCACCTGGGTGGCTCAGTCAGCTAAGCATCCGATTCTTGATTTCAGATCAGGTGATGATCTCAAAATTTGTGAGATGGAGCCCTGTGTCGGGCTCTATGCTGTAGTGGGGAGCTGCCTGGGATTCTCTCTCTCTCCCTCTTTCTGTCTCTTTCCTACCTGTGCATGCACTCTCTCCTTCAAAATAAATAAACCAACATTTTTTAAAAAGAAGAGTCACAAAGCTGATTTTGAAGATAAAAATGGGTAAATAGATCTAGGAGACAAAATTCTACACTATGGTTTGATTTATCAGATTTCCGTAATATATACCAAAAGTTTGCATTGAGCCAAATGGTATTTTTAGTAATTTACAAGTTCATCTTCGATTTCATCTGCAGGAGACAAATGATTATATCATATTGTTTGGGAATGACCTCAATGAAGAACAAATGTTTGCCTTATATCAGTCTATGCCTCTCTGTCTTTGGTGTTTGCCATGTCTGTTGTCCTCCATGTTCTAGTTTGTGTGCTCCATAAATATGATAGCTCAGTATGTCTGCAAGCACTTAATATAATAATATGATTAAAATATTGAAGATAATGACTGTAATGGAGGTACTTGGCATGAAAGTTTAGTTTATACATATTCTATTTGCTAATGTTTGTGGTGACCATAATCTGACCTTTCATATTTCATTATCTGGATCCCTCTGGAAGTAAGAAAAAGAACACTGACTGAGACTCAGTGTATAGTACGGCCAAGGATAGATTTCTGTGTTCTGTTGATCCCTTCTAACTCTTGGGATACAGTGGATCCTCAAGGAATCTTACGTGAGAAGAAGATGAATGAGTGAGCGAATGGCCAGGAGAATAGGAGGACTTCTCTGGCTGGAGCCCACCTCTGCACCAGCTAGTAGTCATCACACAGGAAAGAAAGAAAGAAAGATTTGAAAGCCACAGGTTCTCCACAGCTTCTTCCTAAGTGTGTGACTCCACCGAAGACACATGCATGTTTGTCCAGAGAAATAAATTACATGACCTGCTCAAATAGGTCTAAATAGAACCCCAAAAGGTGAGGATCCAGGAGTTCTAGGAAGACCTAGCTAGAGAAACATCACAAGTGGCAGGGGTAGGAAAATTATGACATTGTCTGAAAAGGTCCTAATGAGACTAAGAAAAGAGATTCAATGTATTTATATTCTGTAACTTTCCCAGTACAGAAAGTTTATTTTACATTTCTGTAGGCATAGTAATCAAAAACCAGAAACAATAAAGAGAATGCGAGTTGGAATCCAGACACTGGACACTAGGGAGATACCGCTGAAAATATATCTTTGGAGTTATTTCTCAAAGCATCACACTAGATTTGGACTAAAAACGGTTTAGTCTGTTTTTATAAAAATAGTTACATTTAATAAAGAGGCTTTTATTATGCTAATCTTCATCTGAAAAGAAAACTCAGCTATTTGGATGTGTGTGATAATAATAAAGGCCATTATAGATCCAAAAAGTCCACCAAGCACTATGAACATTTGGATTTTCTGTTACGACTTAGGCAGCCTTAGAAAATCCCCATAGTGCAACAGATTATGAGAGGGAGTCAAGTAAGTTAGTCCATGAACAATTTGAAATCTAAATTTACTCTTGGAGAGAAGACTTCCACTTGGCCTCTGAAATGAAAAGTTGTACAGTCAGAAAATCTCTGGAAACTGTGACTTTCACACACACAGAAATAATCTTAGACCTCAATATTTCTATCTCATGTAAGTGTATAGAAAATTTGGATGTCCAGAACTAACAAGACCTGAGTGTTAAAAGTACAGCTCTAGATGTTTCCCATATGATGTTTGTCCTCAAAAAATCATAGAATGGACATAATGTTTCTTTCAAAGCTTACATCAAAATGACCGTAACCCTAGTCACGTGATTAGACAGAGCGAGATCCTATGAGCTTTCCTGGCTCTTCCTGGTTATGTAAGGGGTGGCTCTGCTGTCACAGGGCAAACAGACCCACAGCAGGGACTGGGAGTGACCACTGGTCCCTGAGCTGGGTGGAGCACATGGCAGGAAAGCGATTCTATAGACACAGGGAGCTGAGCTGAGTTCACATGGATAGGAAGAGTTACATGCCCTTCCCCTATCATTCTGTCTTAGCCAAAATAAAGAATCATGAGTTCACCAGCTCCAGACTGATTCCAGGAATGCAAGTAGGTCTCTAGAGACCAGACAGACAGTGGAATCAGCATGGAGAGGGCCAGAAGAGAAGACAAAGCTACCATGTGAATCTGAGAATTCCTACTTCATTCCCAGGGCCAGTAGATGTCATAAATTGTCCCCACCTTTCCCCACACAGCAGAATGTCATCTGAGGGGAAAAGGCAGGAAGGGGGCAAATACGTAAGAGAATGGGCATTTTATCCAAATGGAAGAATGAACACCAATTAAGAAAGACGGCTTAAATTATCAGGCCTGACAGCTCCAAACTTGATTGGACATTTAATTAATTTCTCGCCCTTACCCTCACTCACTACTGATTGAGGGTTCGGGGAGAAGCCAAGATGAGCTGCAGCCAAAATAAAGAAAATAAATTATATTTTTGCTTTACACACAAGTTGTATTGTGACTACAATTTTGCAACCAGCTACGGTCGAATGATCTTAGATTTTCACATAAATGCCTACTGCCACTAACCCAAGGAAATCTTAGAAACTTCATATGCCAATCTCAGAAAAAGAGGGGGAAGTAATGTTGAACAAATACTGATTGCAATGTGTCAAATTAATCTTTAGTACCTGCCATGCAATATAACTTTAACTCCGGAAGATTAGACTTCTTTTATGTATGGATTTTTCACAACAATTTCTCCATCTCTGGGATGAATCTTTGATGCTTAAGGGTGGGCCCCTAGCTGCACTACAAGTATCTTGAGTCTAGCCTCGGCCCAAGTTCATAGGTTCCTCTCAATAGGGGCCCAAATAAAGCCAGATTCTCTCTCCCCACAATTTGATTTAAAACATAGAGTTCCCTTGCTGGGTGTTGTTGGAACCGAGTGACATTAATATCAGCAGGACGGAGGACCCATCAATTTTAGACCACATTTCAGAAGACCTAGGAACTGGCCACCTTTATTCTTCTGCAGGCCTGATTCATCAACTCTGTATATTTAATGCCTTGAAATGCCACCTAGTTATATTAATGCATTTCCTCCCTTCTACTCTAAGTTTTTTGGAGTGTCTTTTTGTTGTTTTCAACTTACATGCTGCCAACAAATATACGAACAAGAAATTCTTAGAAATCAGTGAAACATCTTAGCCCTTGGACCACATAGCCTAAGGAAGGAAGTATAGAGCTCTTGAATACTCAGCCTGGGACTTGTGTCCACATGCTGAATCTGGTAATGGATACAAATGTTCATGATATCAACCAGAAATTTTCTAGAAAGGCATGTAAATGTCTTCAGCAATGCCAGTAGTTGATAGCATGAGGATATTATCTTATAGAATTAAGTGTTCCAGGGTATGGTCCACAGAATAACTTTCCAAAAGTTAAGTTATATGCCTTCTGTTCTGTTGGCTTGTTTATTCATGTACGACTTGTATCAGTTATTATGAATACAAGCAGAAAACTAGCTTAAAATTCAAGATAAAAATGAAAAGAATCAAGCAGTATTACCACATTCAAGGACAGAGGCAGAGCCCAGCCACTACTACAGAGATCTAATTATTTCCTAAACAGAGATGAGGGAGGGAGGTTTTAAACATTGGAGGAAAATGAATAGAAATCTTGATTTCTAAAACATGTATTATTTTGAAAATTTGCAGCTAAAACATACTCTTTCCCCTTCACCAGCAAATCAAATTGGTAAAGTAGTCTAAAAATAAAGAAGTGGGGTGTCTGGGTGGCTCAGTAAGTTTAGTGTCTGACTTCAGCTCAGATCATGATCTCACAGTTAGTGAGTTTGAGCCCTGCAGGCATCAGGCTCTGTGCTGTCGGCTCAGAGCCTGGAGCCTGCTGCAGATTCTGTGTGTCCCTCTCTCTCTGCCCCTCCCCCACTCATGCTGTCTCTATCTCTCATAAATAAATAAGAACTTAAAAATAAATAAATAATAAAAATTAAAATTAAAAAAAACAGTTAGTGTTATGAATGAGACCTGAGTTAGGGCTTGGTTTTCACAGAAGTCCTATCTGGTAGTATTTTATGACCCTCCACTGTAACACAAATTTTTCATATTAATGTCAATGGTATTTTTTAAAATAACGATTATTGATAGATAATATATTATCAATGAATGTTTTTGTACTGTGGGAAAAACATGCATTTAATCTATAACATGCAAAGATGATATAAAACTACTACAGAAATAGACAACTTTGGGGAAAAAGGTTCCCACCAATTGCTTTAATGGTTAGTTCTGTCTGTGCAAAGGGCAGAAGAAGGTGAATGGAGATGTACCATTATCATCCGCCCACATTAAGAATGTACTTATTCCCCTTTAGTCCATTACAGACTGCTGTGGTTTACACTTATAGACTTTTTTGCTTATTAAAAAAAATACTTGAATCTTTTAATATTACAGAATGCCTTTTAGGAGAACAGTAGATGAGTGAACAGACATATTTTTCAAGAAGTAACTGTGGTCCAGCTAAGTGATGACTGAGAGTGGGTTTGTTTTTGTTGTTTTTGTTTGGTGCGTGTGTGTGTGTGTGTGTGTGTGTGTGTGTGTTGCCAGCTACCTATTAGTATTTGGGGAGTGTAAACACTAATGAGGGTGAGGAGCTAGGTGGAACAAGAGGATAGGGTTTGGGGTAATGGGATGAAATTAAGAAAAGGGAAATTTAGGTTGATTACCAATTACCAACTGAAAATCTTCTTAATGTCGAAGCCTATTAGACTGTAGGGTAATCTTCCAAGGGAGGTGGTGGGACTCCCATTGCTTAGCTACTTACAATTAGAGTGGACAGAGCACTATCAAGAACACCCCATGGCGAATGATCTACCCCGTTGTGTGGAATGAGCGAGTTCACCTTGGTTGCCTTTACAGGCTCAAGTTTGCACACGACCTGGGGAGAGAAGGGAAGAAAAATGACCCCAGTCATTCCCACACAGACCCACCAAGTCCAAGTGACCGGTGGAATCATTTGAACATATTTCTTCTGCTTTTCATCTGGAACAGTCTTTCTACACTTACACAGAAACCTCAAAAAAAAAAAAAAGCAGTTCTATTTTCAACAAAGACCTTCCCAAAGATATATGTTTCCCACTTGGGAAGTTCACATCTTTCTGAGATTCCCAGAACCAGTGTCCTGTGTTAGGGGGTACTCTGCTTATCCATCAAGTAAAAACTGGATCCAGCAGACCAGTGACATTTTAATAATACGGTCATTGTGACATTTGTGGGCATATAGGTTCTGTCATTGTAGAAAGACAAAGAGATTGAGGGAAGGGAAAATGAGAAAGAAAACCTCAGATTGAGAGAAAACAAATCAGAGTAGCAATTAATGAACATTGTACCATATTCCAGGTGAAAGTAGGGAATTACATGAGAACATGAGAATTACATGAGCACAATGGGCATTTCCTCTTATTCCCTGGGAGCCCATTGTGGTACCCGGAAATCCACTTCAGAAGAGGGTCTTTGACTTAATGGGAATATTTCTGTAAATAAATATATTAGAGACGATGCAGTCATATCTTCTGATTTTAATGAAATCTTACTTCACACTCTTTGATAGGAGTTCTGTCAGTCATAATAACATTTTTCAAAAATATATCCATGTGGTATTAGATTAGTTTTTTTGCTCAGAATATCTCTCTGTTCTGGCTTAAATAGACATGTTCAGGCTTTTACAAAAGCCTTCAAAAAAGAAGTGAGGCATGAGAAACAGTGTATCTCTCTCTAAGTTGCTGAATGTAACGGACAGTGGAAGACAGAGACATGAATGACACAATCAAGTCATCCAGCACTGAACAACCTCTCCTGGCTGGAGGTGATGGAGGAGGCTGAATGCCACCGGAAGGTGGAGGCAGAGAGAGCCTGTACCCTGAAACTCTATATTATATACAGCCAGCCTCCTCTGCTCTATCGAACCAACTAGAATGTCAACAGACTTAATCTTCCTTCATGGCTCCTCTTACCTTTCTAGTAGACAATGGCTACAAAGGTAACTTGTGATGTTCTGAGAAGGTAATTTGGAACAAGAGAAGTTAAGTGTAATGCAAAGTTTAACTTTCCTTCTGATAATTGCTGTGCAAGAAGGGAGACCATTAAAAGAGCAAAGATTAAAATTGTGTCTTTCATATTACATGTGCTGTGCTAATCTCCCATTTCTTCCTCGTGGTAAATTCTTTCTTTCTGAGTTTAATGTTTTATTTGATTACAAAGTCACTGTCATTTAAATCAATAAAAATATCTCACTCCTATCCACTGGTCTCACACATAAAATGAACATTTTCCCTCTTAAAATTATCTTTTTTTCCCTTGTGGGAAAAAATTTCTTCAGACACTTGTGATTGCACACAACAAAATACACGTTTCAGATTTCAAACGCTTATGTGCAATCTACTGCTTCAACTTGAGGCTTGAAATGGATTTGCATGACTTTTATTTAAGGGGATGGTATTTGGAAATAACCTCGGTCCTCTGTTGTGAGCTCAATGTTCTTGAACAATTGGCAAATGTGGCATAACCACCCAGAGTCTGGGTGCTGTTGACTGTGGCCTCCCTCTGGGGTGTCAAGACAATTTCGATATCAGGAGCCTAAGGAAGATACCAAATTGGAAGGCAAGTACAAAAATGCCATGTCCATTTATTTTTCCCTCCATTCTCTTCTGTTCTTGACCAAAGGCCTTGAGAATTGACAAGCTACATTTCAGAAATGAGGAGGCAAGTGATGGGCCTTCGTCAAAGTGATTGCTTGTGGTCAAGGTTCTAGCCTCCTAAAGAATATGTGCGCTCATGTTCTGAGAAATCCCAGGTCACCAGTTAGGCTATCTTGAAGTCAAAACATGGAATCTGAACAGCGCTATTCATCTGAAATAAACACCAACATGTTCCACTACAAATAAGCAACTCTTCCAAAAAGATTTCACAGTCACTCAAATATACCTTCAAAACGGTATATGCAATATTAAAATCTCCAAATACTCGCTTCTCATGTTTAACTAAGGGGATCGTTTTTCTTTTCCTTAGATCCAAACATTGCGATTTACTTTTAGGGTGGTAATACTTCATATGGAAATATCTTTTCGAAGCACTTTCATGCACATTATTTCATTTTGTCTTTTAAGAAATGTTCAGTTTTTATTACCAAATTTTTAAAATTTAATTATAACTGAATTTTATTTAACCAGCTGGTAGAAAAAAAAAGTAGAATTGTAATAAAATTCATAGACGATAATAAACTTGGCCATAATAGTAGATTTTAACAAATCATGATCACTTAATGCATTTTCCATCATATTTGCTGAAGTAGGCTTTCAAATGAGAGTGGGATATTTATGTCTCATAAAAATTATGTGTCCTTCTTGGGAATAGAGATTCAAGATACCCCAATACTCTTTGTTTTATTGACCAGCTGAGTTTTTAGATTCTGTTTTTCAGTAAATAATATATATCCCAATCTCTTGGCATTCTGGCTTCTCCCAGCTATTCACATGTGGTTGCCACTGCCACACCAGACACACAGTCCTGGATGGGACAGGATTGAGTTTGTGCTTTCTCTTTCTTGCTATTGGATCACCACCCCCCCCAACTTAATTCTAATGTTTTAAATGGCTCACCCATTATACCTTATAATAAGGACTTAGGCTCAATTCCCACTACCTAGAAAGGTACTAGATGCTTGGCTCTTCCATGAAAAGTTATCACAGAATTTCTCCCAAGATGATACAGGGTACCTAAAGCACAGGAGGCAAAACCAATAGGAAAAAAAGACCCTGCATACACTGTGAGCATATGGTCTGATGGAGGTCCCAAGATGTTCATCTGGGGTCTCTGCCACAGGGTGGGATGGGAGAGACATAGCTCTAGGCTGGTCCCCAGGGAAACCCTACACCCCAGTTCAGCAAAGCCTCAGGCTCGCTTAGCACTACTTGTCAAGCTTTGCTTCAGTCCTGGGAGGCAGGCAGACCCAAGTGGGAAAGGAAGGCAGCCAAGGTAGGTGTCATTTCCAAAGTCATAGCATCCTTAAGAAGCATGAATCGGCATTCAAACCAAGTGTTCCAATGATGCTACTGGTTTGCTTAGACCCTGCTTAACTTAGCCAAAACATGTACTTCTTCTTTGACTGACAGGGAGGACTTGAGTTCGTATTTCAAAAGCAAAGGAGAGAGAAGCTTAATAATGCTCATGTTCAGAAACTGTTCTTTAGCCAAGTTAATAGTCCTACCCATCCTGGAACCCCACTGAATTAAGTGGCATGAGGATACTTGCAAATGGGGTGGGGGGAAACCCATGAATTAAAAACTGGTTTGGAGGAAGTCCGAAGAATATTACTTAACTCCGCCAACAAGATGTATAGTTACATAGATGATGGGGGTGTGTAACGAAGTAAAAGGACATCAGAAGCCCACAAAAGTAAGCTGTGTAAGAGCTCTCATTGGCCACTCATCTCCAATTACAATTGGCAGGATGGACTATGTAGTTTGTGGGCCCACGACAACAGGAAACCACCAGGGCCCTTGTGAGAAATGGTTAAGGATTTCAAGACAATGACAGCAGAGCATTAAACCAAGTATGGGGTCGCAGGTAACCACACAGGTCCCACATGTGCCAAGGGGGCTCTGGCTGGCATTAACACTTCTGCACATTATCCAGTTCTGCTTGGAAAGCCCCCATCTGAGCACAACGTAAAGGAAAACTACCCAACAATTAAGCCTGTTTACAAATAGAGTGGACTGCTTTGTTAAGCAGAATTTGCCCTTGGAGGGAAAGTTCACACAGAACCTGGAAGACCATCTATCAGAGGTTGAAGGAGGGATTGCTTCCTCCATCAGAAGAGGGCCGGATTTGACCTTAGAGGTCCCTCTTCATGCTAGGATTCTGTGAGTCAGACAGTTTCCATCCTCTTCAGATTTTTAAATGGAGCCCCTTTATATAATTCACGAATACCACCCACGAAGCATACCAAACTTCCTGATACTTTCACCCTAACAGGATACAGTAAAATCTTGACATTATGGTTATTTGACGTAAGTAAAGATGGTCATACTTACACATGTGGGCAATTAGGCATGCACACAATTACACTCAGCACGCGAGAGTGTGCCAATAAACACAGAAGACAGCCATGTGTCTGTCAGTGCTATGTGAAGCTTCTGGACCCCTTACCCCCAAAGTATCACAACCAACCCTTTTTGGTCACTGTAAGTTTGCCTGCAGTCATAGTACTATTACCCAGAGAAGCTAAGGTAAGAAGCTACTAAAGAACTATTTGAAAGGGTTGATGCCATAATATTGAAATGTTAATAAAGATGATGCTGTGGACTTGAAAGGCAGCAAACGCAGGATCCCGTGCCTCCTTGAGTTGATCCAGCCCACCCCTAGAGTGGAGCTGAAAAACTATTCAGATTCTCTGCTCACATCACATTCAAAAACCAAAGCAACAAGGGGATGGATGAAACTACCGAAGTCTTATTGTTTTGCCTCAGTAGCAACATCATTAGCGACACTAGTATGTTGTATGTTGAGTCCCTCCAGGCTGCTCAGCCATTTTAAATCTACCTAACGTTAGTTAAGAAGCTAGTAGCGAGGTTGACATGTCCCTGCTTCCTTCCAGAGCTCTCAGGCGGTGGCATTTACTGTTGCCATCTTGTTAATAAAATAGGATGGCATTGGTTTCTAGCATCCTGGATTTTTGTTGAGCCAAACAGTGTGGTGCATCAAAGGCATGTCAAGAGATGTGACGTAAATGAAAATCGCAGAGTATCATAATGCTGCACAACAGGTGCACAAAATAGATGTTCAAAATGGTTTCTATTATTTGGCTTTTTTGGAATCAAATCAGAATCAAGAACAATAGTGGCCATTTCAGATAAATTACTTCTGCACATTCTTGCAGATTGAGCAGCTGTAAAGGAGGGGAGGAGGGAGACGGGGGTGCATGCTATTTGGAAGGTGGATGCAAATATATTTGTAATGTGTACAGTGTACTCAGTATATTAAATTTTTGCCTTTCATGTGCAATGATAAAAGTAGTTTCCTTTCCAGGATTGCATGTTTCATTAATACCACATTTTAATAATTAAATAGCACAACTGTAGAGGCAATAGCCAAGATACAAGTTTGCAGACAATTCCTTATTTCTTGCAGACAGCCCTTCTGAAAAGCCCATGGAGAGGCAGCTTAATGATTTAAGTTCTAAAATGAGCTGTTTAATAAAATCTTGGGTGTGTATGGAGTTTTGTTCTAGTGGGCGGTATCTTTTCGTTGGTCGGGTGTGGCATTATTAATGATAAGAGATGGGCTGAAGGGCTGGTATCCCTCTCTACATCATTACCCACCTTGGCCCACTCTGGCTATTTTCGTTGCATTAGAGTTCCTATTTATAATTTTTAATGTTGGGAAAGGAGAGGTTTGTTGTCTTTTTAATCCTCTCTGTTAGCATATTCTATTTTATTAGACATAATTCACAAGGAAAGAGAGAAAGAGAGGCAGACACTGGTTCAGGGGAACACATAATTGGGTGTAGGGGGATTAAACTATTATTAGTGTATACTCTTAATGGAGGCCCCATAAAGAACCCATAGCACAGGCATTAATGAGTTATGAAGGAAGAGTAGGCAAGCTGAACAGTGTTTCCATTATTACAATCCTACTTACACAAATTGTTTAGCACCACTTGAAAGGAGCCCTGGACTCCTGATGTATTTAAGCAGAGAAATTTTCCTTCAGAATTGTCTTGTTCTTTCTAAATCTCTGACTTCCAATTTGCAGGATCTTTCTCACGTGCCAGTCCTGATATTTAGTTTTGCTCCACATCAGGGCTTGCTGTTAAAAAAAATTTGCTGGAATTTTTTACATCAAATAGAGAAATCTATAAATATCTATAAAAACATATTCTCTTCTTTGATTAAAAAAAAAAGGCAAGATATGTGAACACTAATGCCCCCAGGTGATAGGAGTGGGAAATAAGTTTAAAGAACATTATTTTTTGGGTATAAATATTCAACTGTTAAAAGAAAAAGGTTAAATGTGAAAATTACGGCATGCTTTGACGTTGAACTTAGAAATACAATGCCCCTTTGCTGTGGTTCTTATTGTTGTCGATGTTGTAGGTGAAAAATCAAAGAGAAAGTAAAAGCACAGCTTTCAAAGATGTATTACAGAACGTTTTCAGGGGCTTTAGTGGATGACTCCTTGGTTTAAGGGTGTATTTGATACACTGCTCTCCACCCAAGTTGTGTCAATATGTACAGTAAATCTTTCCCTCCTTTATGTCTTTTCCACTCTTTCTGCCTCTTACAATACAGTCAGACTTTTCCCCTCTTGAGGGAATGTATAAATTTGGTGACCACAGCAGAGAAGCCGTGACACATCACTTAGCGTTACCTTTGTCTGATATTTTTCAAACCTCATAGACTTTTCATAAAACTTTTATCTAAGAATTACTACTCTACTGAACTATAATTCACAGCAGTGAGTGTTTGTGAAATGCTTTCTCCCCAATGAAACTATCACTCCACAAGATGATGGCTTTGAGCCTTCTTTATTTTAAACTTGTATAAGAATTAGTGCTTGAGGTCCTGTTCAGTTGTAAAGTTTTTGTCTCATATTCTTTCTCAAGCAAACGTATTTTTAAAAACAGTTTAAATTCTGTGGCGGTTGTGTTTTCTAATAAATCCTCTCCATTTTTCTTCTGTGGCAGTCTGTCCAGCATCTGTAACTCGGAATGTGTTTGTAAAATATGAAGGAACCAAGCATGGTGTTCCAATGGAAACTGAGCTACCTCCCTAAATGGAATGTTTATGTAAGCAATTTCACATGATAAGGTTTACGGTTAAGGTAGCACACATCCAAGATCTAGGATTTAACCTACCAAAGAGGCACCGTTTCACTTTTGATGTATCTTTTTACTTTTATAAAATGTGTTCCAGTTCTCATACATAAACTACAAGGCACAGAAATGAAAAATCCTTTGCATGAGAAACAGTATCCTAAGGTATATGAAAACTTGGTGTTGGAAGTAATTTTCACTTCTTTCCATTCGTTTTTATTGCTTTCCAAAGTGAAAACTCCATAGACTCAGAAGCCAAAGGGCCTTTTGAAAAATGCCACTTTCAGATTTCAGCCAACAGCCACAGCTGAATCGGCAAGGGAGGGCTCTAACAAGACAGTTGCTTGCTGCCGGCTACAGTTCCCACTTTTGTTTCCTATGGAAACTAACACGGGGCAAATTGAAAGACTGATTATTTTAAGGCTCCACTGTCTTTCCTGATCCAGTGTCTACAGTATTTTCATAGAAAATGGGAGCAGGAAAAGCCGGGGAGATGTCAGACCTTGTCAGTTTCAGCTGTGGTTGTTGGCAGAGAGCTGAAAGTTCCAGCTTTTCAAACAAGCTACAGAAATCTCTGCTCTTTTTACTTTTAAAACAAAAATGTGAGTTGAACGGCGACTTCACCTTTACCTGCCCCTTCTATCCCTTCCTTTCACCCTATGATTTTTAAGGAGGAAAGATGGCACGAGAGTTCATTTGGGCAGTTAGGAGGGAAAATTGTACTGCCAAAAGTTTGTTCCAATAAATAACCCATGAATAATGGATTCTCTCCAGCCACGGGACTCCGAGAATGTAAGTAACTGGTCTATCCAATTGGTGATTTATTCAGAGCCTTGGTTTTCTCTTTTGTTTTCTTCGCAATGAACATTTCTTCTTTTGTGATGCTCACCTTTTGTGGAGTGGGGAAAAAAAGGCAGGAGGTACAATAAATACCAGTTGCTCAGAGAACATGAATTATTACAAATCCTAATGCTAAAACTGACTTAAATTAAGAATTTGATGGTCTTTGCACAGACAAAACTTGTCCTGTCCTCGAGTACACACTACTTCTTTAGTATTTTCTGGTGGTTTCACAAAATTACTACATTTAAATTTTGCAAACTCTACATATTTAGCAACTTTTGATTCCCTGATGATGACCAGTTACCTTTTCAATCACATGGTGGTTCAAATGAGTTCATAGTTTAATGCATTCTATTTTAAAATGTCAGAATATATAACTAGAGGAACAGAGGGTTTTTGAGTGTTTTATGTTATCACAGAAAGGAAATTCTTATGATTATCTACTCAGGGCATCTATTAGTACTGTGTGCTTACTATGCACCCAGGCACTTAACATATACCTTGCCAATTAATTCTCCCAAGTCCACTAGGGAGGTAGTTACTATTATCTGTATTGCACAGTTGAGAAAACCAGGGCTGGCTTAAACACCGATCTAACATCACACACGAAGAGATGGCATGGACAGAAGCCCGGATCTTTCTGACTCAGCACACACACTCTTCACAATTGTGCTTTATCACGTTCTTTATCTCCACTAGCTCACACGCGGGAGAGGGGAGGGGGAAAATGGCATAAAATGATTGTCCATACACTGCTTGCGGGTATAGACAAATAGCACTACCCAAACTGTTAAGCGGACCCAGCGGTAGCACAGTATGCACAGTCGCTGTGGCCCTGCAAGGTCATGGGAAAGAATGAAAGCTGCTCACAGAGAGAGCTGTCAATAGAGATCTGGTTTGTCCTCTCACATTGATGCACCCGACGTCTCTGGCCAGCCTTCCTATCGGCAGCTTTCCATCCTATTCCTCCCAGGAGCGTGGAGAAGTAGTTCTAACTCACCACCGCTTCTTCCCAGAGCGCCCTGAACTCAAGCAAGAGCCTAATCTTAGAGATGAGGGGATGGAGAAATGAAAGAGCCAGGAGACCTCAGGAACATGTTCACTAAATCCCTGGCATCCAGCCATCTTGGGCGAAAAGGAGAGAGATTAGGTTTACATCAGGGGAAGAGGCTGGCTCAGGCATTTTCTCTATTTTCCAAAGGGGTCATTGCAGACACCCACGCACACACCCACGCACACTGTACGAACCATAGTTCTGTACTATTTCAGAGTTAAGAGTAGACCCCACGGGTAGACTCCAGAAGCTCAGTATTGCCTATTATTCCTTTGACAGGAGAATTTTTTTTAAAGAGCCATTCATCCCACAGATCAAAGTTAAGGCCATTAAATTTAAATATTGGTGAGCTTTAACAATTGGTATAAATGTTCTATTTAAAGCCTCAACAAAGACCACAAATTTTTCCCATGTTGACGACGGTGGAGGAAGGGAATTTTAGGTGTCCCAAGACATTTGTGGTCTGAAGGGGTAGGCCAAAGACACAGAGCTACCCTTGACTGGGAGAAAGGCAGAGCTAGACAATCAACTCTTCACCACAAACTGACATTTCCTTCCCCCAACCTAAGTTTATTTATTTATTTTGAGGGAGAGAGGAAGAGAGGGAGAGAGAGGAGAGAGAGAGAGAGAGAGAGAGAGAGAGAATCCCAAGCAGGCTCCATGCTGTGAGCAGAGAGCCGGAAGTAGGGATCAATCCCACAAACCATGGGACCATGACCAGAGCTGAAATCAAGAGCTGGTCACTAAGTTGACTGAGCCACCCAGGTGCCACCAAACTGGCTTCCTGTGTATCACTTAGTATTCATGAACATTTTCATTTACACTAGTTCATTTGTAAATTGAAAAGGAAAAGCTTCAGAAGAATGTTCTCTGGTTGTTTGAAGCACAGAAACTTTTCCAATTTAATTAGTGAGGTAAATTGGCAACTTCCTTTCTTCAAAGAGAAACAAACAAATGCTCTGCTCTTAAGGACTGGATTCTTGATGATTTTCAATTGATAACAATATTTCCCAGACAATTTTTTCATATATCTTTGATTGAATTACTTTGGGCTACAAGAGTAAAATCCCAAAACTACTTCAAATCATCTTACAAGTTAAAAATATGCTGCACTGTCAGAGGGTCAACATCCAGATCTTCTAATTTAAAAAATCCTAATCATTCCACAAATCCACACTAATCTTGCCATTTTCACATAAATGTATGTGTGCACACACACACAAACATACATATACATACTTTCTTTTCATTGAGAGAGGATATGTAGGAGTACCATCTCTGAAGCCTAAGTCAGCCTTTGAGTCCTAATCATAACAGTTACTAGTTGTTTTTAAATATTTCTAGGGGTGCCTGGGTGGCTCAGTCAGTTGAGCATCCAGCTTCAGCTCAGGTCATGATCTCACAGTTCGTGGGTTCGAGCCCTGCATCAGGCTCTGAGCTGTCAGCACAGATTCTGCTTCAGATTCTGTGTCTCCCTCTCTCTTTCTGCCCCTCTCCTGCTCATGCTGCCTCTCTTTCTCTCTCAAAAATAAATAAAACATTAAAAATTTTAAAAAAATAAAATAAAAATAAAAATAAATAAATATTTTTAATGTTTATTTTTTGAGAGAAAGAGCATGAGCAGGGGAGGGGCAGAGAGAGAGAAAGACACAGAATCTGAAGCAGGCTCCAGGCTCTGAGCTGTCAGCCCATAAACATGAGGTTATGACCTGAGCTGAAGCCAGACGCTTAACCAATTGAGCCCCCCCAGGCCCCCCTGACAATTACTAGTTGTAAGATTTTGGACAAGTTCCTTAGCTGCCTTGTATCTTAATTTCTTCATCTCTGAAATACAAGGAAACAAGATTAATTCTGTCCTGCTACATGGTAAGCACCATGTGTTTGTCGAATGAATAAAACACCATTATGATGATAATTGTACTCACAATCCAATAAGGTAATAATTCAGGCTTAGACATGCCATTCTGGGTCCCAGAGAAATGACACAGTTAAAATGGCGTTTAATTGCAAGAAGGACTGAATCTATGGCTTTGTTCTTTCCGCTAAATCACACCACCCATCTTTTCTTGGTCTACTCTTGTCAGTAAATTTTCCTTCTGTACCTACTTATTTTTAAGCCTTATATATATATATTTGTACTTGAAGGTAGTCTTCATAGATTATGGATGCTAATTTTTAATGATGATATAGCTTGTTTAAATTTGGTTTTTGAACTAGTATTTTATGGTATCTGTGTGTGTGTGTGTGTGTGTGTGTGTGTGGAGACAGATCAATTGTGTAGCATGTCCTTTCTCGTTGTCACTACAGAAAAATACTTAACCTCCATGTCAGTAGTATATTGTATTTTATTTTCTTCTAAAAGGTTTAGCTTCATGTTTCATAAAGTATTCACCTATCCATAGTATATTTTTGAAACTAGTATAAGGTTGGAATCTAATCTTTTATATTTATATATTTATTTGTATTTGTATTTTGGTATGTTTATTTATTTTGAGAGAGAAACAGTGTGCATGAGCAGGGGAGGGGAAGAAAGAGGCAGGGAGAGAGAATCCCAAGCAGGCTCCACACTGCCCATGGAGGGCTCTAAATCAGGAACAGCGAGATCATTACCTGAGCCAAAACCAAGAGTCAGAAGCTTAACCAACTGAGTCACCCAGGCGCCTCTGGAATCTAATCTTTTAAATCTCTCCTCCATTTAAAAGATTACCATTGGGGCGCCTGGGTGGCTCAGTTGGTTCAGCATCCGGCTTCAGCTCAAGTCATGATCTCACAGTTCGTGGGTTCGAGCCCCACATCAGGCTCTGGGCTGACAGCTAGCTCAGAGCCTGGAGCCTGCTTCAGATTCTGTGTCTCCCTCTCTCTCTGACCCTCCCCTGCTCACGCTATCTCTCTCTGTCTCTCAAAAATAATAAAGAACATTAAAAAATTTAAAAATTAAAAAATAAATAATAAATAAATAAATTATTAATAAATTCATTATTTCTTACATGATTTGTCACCCCGGCTTCACAGAAGGGCACTATACCATGCTCCCGTGCGAATATACACACACCAACATGTCCAAGCACATACACATACACGTACATATGCCCAAGAACAAATACAGACATCGATGCTATAAATACAGGCATAGATTGGATACAGAGACAGATACAGTGAGAGACACAGACACAGAGATACACTCTCACACACAATGTATATATCTCTCATCCTGAGGTTCTGATTCTGTTCTAGGTGTCAATGTGTTTATTTCATAAACACACTGCAGTGATTTAGTTACAATGGCTTTATAATAAGGCTTAATACCAGTTTTTCCTCCTTTCTGTTAGGATTCTTTTTTTAATGATTATTTTATAAATATATTGCTTTCATCTGTATGTGTTTTTTTACTTTCTCTTACACTTCTCTGCTTACTTTAGGGTTCACTTTTTCTATTCTTGATGTAGCCCTTCTCCAGTGATGCTCATGGGTGGTACACACTGAATCTTTGAAAATGTCTGAATTGTAGATCAGGTCTCAAATGTTTGTTTATTTGACATTCTATGCAGACAATTTAGTTACGTTCTTCTCAGTCCACAGAAAATACTGTTCTTCATTTCTGGCACCTGGGGAGTTTCCACTTTTAAGGTCAGCTGCATTTAAAGAATCTTCACTAAATTTTATGTTTGTTTTTTTCATGTTTGTACCAGGAGAGCATTCATGTTATCTAATGTACAAGAACCTGAAATCTATGAATTCCCTTATCAGATCTTAGCCATATGCCGTGCTGCAAGGGAACCAATGGAAATAATAGGGAACCTGGGGCACCTGGGTGCCTCCCTTGATTAATTGTCCAACTCTGATGTCGGCTCTGGTCTTGATCTCATGGTCAGGGGATCAAGCCTCGCATCTGGCTCTATTCTGACAGTGAGGATGCTGCTTGGTATTTTCTCCCTCTCTCTTTCTCTCTCCCTCTCTCCCTCTCCCCTCCCCTGCTCAGGCTTGCACTCTCAAAATAAATAAATAAACTTAAAAAATTAATAAGGGATTTTCAAAGAAAAAGATACTCTCTTCTTTCTGTCCTATCTTTGAAACATGTTTTGATATTCAGTGATATACTTCAGACACGTGTTTTTATTTCCATGCACATTATATCCCACTTATGAAACAATTTCTGAATATTTGGCCAATGGCATTTATTGACTGTCCACACATCCACATCATTCAAAGGTTAGAAAGTAGAATAGTGTACGATAAGAACCCTTCCACCCCTACTCTGAGCACATTCTGCTCCTGTGCATATCCTCTTTGTAGCTCTCTGGGCATTGATGTTACCCTTCCTTCTCAATGCAGGTAGACCATTCTACCTTCAGAAATAGGACCGTGTTCAACTCCACAATGTAGCTCTACAACCTGGAACAATGACTGGCACACAAGAAGAATATTGAATGCTTGCTGAATAAAAAATAATATGGAGGCAGGTAGAAACAACAGAGATAACCCAACATCAATCAAGCAAGATTGAGGTAAAAGCAGTACAGTTATATTTATGTACAAAAAGTTACTTCAAATGGAAAAACTCAACTTCTTCAGTTTCCAGATGGATTTTTTTTAAGAAAGATATTGAAACTAAGATACAAATAAGTAAGAAAGAAAATGTAGAATTGCTCTGGACAGAAAAATAGATATGGGGAGTGACTTGCAACAGAAAGAGGAGTCTGTGCGGCACCTGAGTGACTCAGTCGGTTAAACATCTGACTCTTGGTTTCGGCTCAGGTCATGAGCTCATGGTTCATGAGTTCAAGCCATGCGTTTGACTCCGCGCTGACAGTGTGAAGCCTGCTTGGGATTCTCTCTCTCCCTCTCTCTCTCTCTCTCTGCCCTTTCCCTACTAGCTTTCTCTGTCTCTCAAAATAAATAAATGTAAAAATTTTTATGAAAAAAAGAAAGGGAAATCTAGTTCAAAGGCACAGAGTGGCATCAGACCTTAGTTAAAAGTAGAGCATTTCCAAACTGTAGAGGTTCACAAAACAGATTCCTACTGAGGAATTCTGATTGGATTCACTTACAAAGTTGAGTCTGAGAAGTATTAGCAGCATACCAACCACAAGGAATGATTTTCATATTATATGAAAACATTATTTGGGAAAAATCCATATTGTTTCACATAACAGGAGTTCATTATTTTTTATTGCTGAATAAAAATTTTTTATTGCATTTTGTTTATCTCTGAAACACCTTGTGATATTTGGGTTAGTTCCAGTTTGGCCTATGACAGATAAACCTGGGTGAGAATTTGTGTACAAGTTTTTATATGGTCATAACATTTCCATGTCATTTTATCTCATAAATACCTAGCAGTGAGATGGTTGGATCACATGACAAGAGTCCTGTTTTAAAAAAAAGTTTTCTTAACTTTTATTCTTCTTTGAAAGACAGAGAAAGACAGCCTGTGGGGGCGAGGGGCAGAGAGTAAAATGGGAGACACAGAATCTGCAGCAGGTTCCAGGCTCTGACCTGTCAGCACAGAGCCCAACACGGGGATTGAACTCATGAACCGTGAGCTCATGACCTGAGCTGAAGTCGAACGTTTAACCAACTGAGCCACCCAAGTGTCCATGGCAAGAGTCCTTACTGTCCAAACATGGGTACTGTTGTACATTTCCACCAGCAGATGTGAACGTCTAGATCCTCTGCATCCCTCTCAACATGTGTGGTAATCAGAGTTTTCCATTTTAGACATTCTAATATGTATGTACTGGTATTTCATTGTGGTGTTAATTTGCATTTCCTAATCATTAATGATGTTGAGCATATGTTCATGTGCTTATTCACCATCTATATATCTTCTCTGGTGAAATGTCTATTCAAATATCTTGTCCATTTTTAATTGAACTTTTTTTATTATTGAGCATTGAGAATTCTTTATATTCCAGTTATAAGTCTTTCTTCAGATAAATGCTTTTAAAATATTTTCTCCAATATGTGGCTTATCCTAGTTTTTGAATAATAGTGTCATTTGAAGAGAGGAAGTTTTTAATTTTGATGAAGTTCAGTTTATCAAAAATACCAATATACCAGGTATTTTTTTCTTTTTATAAATAGTGATTTTGCTTTTGTATCAAAAAATATCTCTAGACAAAGCAAAGTCACAAAGACTTTTTTCTTGTGTTTTCTTGTAAAGATTGTATGGCTTTAGGTTTTACATTTAGGCCTATGGTACATTTTGAGTTACCTTTTTCACATGTTGAGGTCAAAGTTCACCTCTTTGGTTACATGTATTGAAATGTCCACCTGGTTTTAAAATATAGAATTTCTTTTAGTTTTCGGTTTAGTTAAACATGTAATTTTTTTTGTTTCCTCTTTGGTGTTAATGATGAGAAAAGCCTTCTCCAACCAGAGATCAAGTAAACTGCATGTTCTTCAAGACTTTAAATTTTCTTCGTCTCTTTTTTTTCTATCCCATGTTTTAAGCCTATTGGAATTTATTGTGATGAGATTATATATATATATATGTGTGTCTATATATACACACACACATATATATACACACATGTATGTAATACATGTATATATATACCTATGTATATAGATTTATACGTGTGTGTGTGTGTGTGTGTGTATATATGTGTATATATATATATATACATATGTAATTAATTAGAACCCTACAGGATTCCTTAAACCAAAAGAGTTCCAGTTGGTTCTAAAGGTTGCCTGGAAAACTAAAACTGAAGGCACAAGAAGAATATGTAAGTTTGGGTTAGAATGAATATCTGAGACATGAGGTAGGACTACACACACAAGATATAAAAATGATAATATAATATCAAACACAAATTCGATGCTAATGCATTTGGAAATATTGAACAATCTAAGAAAATGTAAAATGACAAGATGGCTGAAAAAATTGACAAACTGAATATAACAATAAAATTGGAGGCTGGAATAATTTTCAAAGAATTAGCTCCATGAAACGCTGTAGATCTAAATAGTGTTAGAGGTGAATTCTTCCAACAATTTCAAAGAGTGCCATGCTGTATCAACTGCACCAAAGCGAAGGAAAAAATAGAAAGCTTCCTGGTTATATTTATAAAGCTCTTACAACACTCAAAAACAACACTGCAGTTTAATCTCAATTGTGCATATGGAGGTAAAAAACTCCTAAACTATTTTAAAAGAGCAAATCAATCAAATTGAGAAGTACATAGAAATGTTGGGCTTTATTCGGGGATACCATGGATAGTTCATTACAAGAATTCTTTTAATATTAGATCAACAGACAAAAACTAATTTACTACCATAAAATATCCTGCAAGATCTATTTTTAAAACATGTTTCATTTTGGGAGAATTGCATATTCACACAGAGTTTAAGAAATGCTATAGAAAAATAATGCACAAATAATATACCCACATTTCCCAGCATAGCATCTTACGTAACTACAGTGTGTTTTCACAACCAAGAGATTTATATTGATGAAATCTATTTACTTTATTCAGATTTCACCAGTTTTACATGAACTCATTTATGTTACACGTGTGTTTTAGTTCTATGGAATTTTATCACAAATGTAGATTCACCTGACTACTCCCACAGTCACCATAATGATGCCTCCTGCTACCTTTTATAGCCACAGACACTTCCCATGGCAACCACTAATCTGTTCTCTATTCCTATGATTTTGTCATTTCATTTCCAAGAATGTTATGTAAATAGAATCACACAGTATGTGACCTTTCTGAGAGTGGTTTTTTGCACGCAACGCCCTTGAGGTTCATCCAAGTTATTGCATGTGTCACTAGTTTGTCCCATTTTATTGCTAAGCTTGATTCATGGTATAGATGTACCACAGTTTTGCTTTGGTTTTGGTGTTGGTTTTGTTTGATTTGTTTGTTTGATTGGTTGGTTGGTTGGGTTTTTTTGTTTGTTTTTTGCTTTCATTAACCATTCACCTGATGAAGGACTTAGGACATGCTTCTAGTTTGGGGTCATTCTGAATAAAACAACTATGAAAATTTATGTACAGGTTTTTCTGTGAATGTAAGTTTTATTTCTCTTGGATAAATCATCCAATTTATCCCAAAACGTTTTTTTTTAAAGAGTGCCATTGCTGGGTCATATGGGATGCATATGTTTAGTTTTATAATCAACTGTTATACTCATTTTCATTTTACATTCCCACCAGCAATATATGAGTTTTCCGGTTTCTCTGTATCCTCACTGGCATTTGGTGATATCGCTACTTTTTTTTATTTCACCCATTCTTTTAGGTGTGTAGTAATATCTCCTTGTGGTTTTAATTTGCATTTCCCTAATGGCTAATGATATTGAACATCTTTTCATGTGCTTATTTGCCATCTGTGTATCGTCTTCTGTGAAATGTCTATTCATGTCTTTTGCCCATTTTCTAATTGGATTGTTTGTTTGCAAATATTTTCTACCAGTCTGTAGCTTGTCTTTTCATTATCTTCACAGGGTTTTTGCAGAGCAAAAGTTTGATTTTTGATGAAGTCCAATTTATCAATTACTCCTTTTATGATTTGTGCTTTTGGTGGCATATCTGAGAACTGTTTAGCAAGCAGTAGATCCAAAGATTTTCTCCTGTGTCTTCTTCTAAAAGTTTTATACTTTTCATGCACTTAAACCTGTGTTCCATTTTATATTAGAGTAATTTTTGTATAGAATGACTTAGGTTGAAGTTTGCTTTTCTGTATATGGATGTACAATTGCTCCAGCATCGTTTACTGAAAAAGCTATTGGTCTTCTGTTGAATTGCTTTAATACCTTTGTCAAAAATCAATTCAGTATATTTGTGTAGGACCATATCTGGGTTGCGTACTGTGTTCCACTTTTATGTGTCTATCCCTCTGCCAATACCACATGTCTTAAATTACTATAGAGTGGACCTTAATATCAGGTAGAGTGAAATCTACTTTATTCTTCTTTAGACTTTTTAAAGCGATTTTAGAGCCTGTTTTTTCCCAGATAAATTAAATTTGCCTATATCTACAAAAAAAATTAACATTTTTGGGAATTTGTTAGCAGTTGCGTTAGACCCATGATCTATTTGGGAAGAACTGATACCTTTATTATGTTAAGTCTTCTAATCCATGAATGTGGTATGTCTTGGTGCTAGTTAGATCTTTGAGTTCATTGGTTAGTGGTATGTAACTTTTACCAAAGAGATTCTACATGGGGGCACCTGGGTGGCTCAGTCAGTTAAGCATCTGACTTGAGCTCAGGGAGCTCAGGTCATGATTTCACAGTCCATGGGTTCAAGCCCCACATTGGGCTCTGTGCTGACAGCTCAGAGCCTGGAACCTGCTTTGGATTCTGTGTCTTCTTCTTTCTCTGCCCCTCCCCCGCTCACTCTCTGTCTCTCTCAAAAATAAAATGAAAGACAAAACTAAAAATAAAAAATAAACAAAGAGATTCTACACATATATTAGATTAGATTTATAACCAAGTATTTTATTTTCTTTGGTGCAATTATATATTTTATGTTGTTTTTAGTTTGGGTTCTACTGGTCTTTTCATGTTTATAGAAATAGAATTAATTATTTGGTGTTGATCTTGTACCCTGAAACCTTGCTGAAATCATTTATTAGTTCTAAGAGATATTGTGGTATCCTGGAATTTCCTATGTAGACAATAAAATTATAATATCAACTACAAATAGGAACAGTTTGTTTTTCTTTTAGATATGCATGTTCATTATTTCTTATTGCTGTGGAAGAACTTCCAGCACTATGTTGCATATAAATGATAGAGACAGACACTTTTCTTTGTTTATGAGGTTAGGGGGAAGGATTCAGTATTTCACCATTAAGTTTTATGATAAATATGTGTCATTTGAAGAGGCTCTTTATCAATTTAGAGAAGCTTCCCTTTGTTCTGATTTTCAGTTTTCACTATGAATGATTATTGGAATTTGTCAAGTGATTTCTCTGCATTCATTGATATAATCATATCATTTTTCTTTTTTAGCTTGTTGATATGATAGATTACATCGATTGATTTTCAAATATTGAACTAGCCTTGCATATGTAGGGAAAAAAATCCCTTTGGACACGATATACAATTTGTTCATGTATTTCTGGATTCAATTTGCTAATATTTTGTTGGAGAATTTATGACTAAGTTCAAGAAAGGTATTTGTCTGTACTTTTCTTTGGTCTTCTTTTTATCAAGTACTGACATCAGATAGTGATACTAATCTCATAAAATGAAGTGTAAAATGTTCCTTCCCATTCTATTTTCTGAAAAAATATTGTGCAGAATCGGTGCCACATTTTTACTTGTTTGGTAGAATTCTCTATTGAAACCACCTGAGTTTGGAGATTTTCTTTTTGTAATATTTGTATCTATAAATTAAATTTCTATAATGGTTTATGACTACTTATATTGTCTATTTTATCTTGGTTGATGTTGGTAATTTGTGGTTTTAAAGAATTAATAGTACATTCTTCTAAATTATTGAAATTAAGAGCATGAAATACTATATAGTATTCCCTTTTCCCCTTATAATGGCTGAAAAATCTTCAATAATAGCCCATGGTTCTTTCCTGATATTGGTGATGTTTGTATTCTCTTTTCATTTTTGTCAGTCTTGCTAAACATTTATCAATTTTATCAGTTTTTCCCAAAGAACCACTTTTTGTTTCATTGTTTCTTAATGTTTTTTTGTTTTAATTTCATTGATTTTGGCTATTATTTTATTATTTCCTTCTTTCTGTTTGTTTTGTGTTTATTTTACTCTTTGTTTTCTAATTTCTTCACACAGAAACTTAGATTATTAATTTGAGAGCTTTCCCATTTTCTAATGTAAGCATTTAGTGCTATGAAATTTCTTCTCAGTGCGCTTTAACTGTATCTCACATGTCTTATAGTTGTATTTTCAATTCATTGATTTCTGTATATTTTTTAATTTCCTTTCACAGTTTCTCTTTTACCCATGGTTTATTTAGAAGCATGTTATGTAATCTCCAAGTGTTTGGAGACTTTCTTGTTAAATTTCCCAGTTTGATTACATATTGATCAGAGAACATATTCTGTATGATTTTATTATTAAAAAACAGTTCTTAGATTTGGTTTATGTCCTAAGATATGGCCTATATTATTGAATATTACATGGGTTCTTTTGTTTGTTTGTTTGTTTGTTTGTTTACTCAAGTTGTTTTGAACTCAAAATCCAAAGATCAAGTGTTGCATGCTCTAATAACTGAGCCAGACAGGCACCAGTATTCTATGGATTCTTGATATGTTTTTCTTTTGGTTGATTGTGTTGTTCAATTCTTCTATGTATCTGCTGGTTTTCTGTCTACTAGCTAGATCAATTGCTGAGAATAGAGTGTTAAAATCTGGAACTATAAATGTTGACTTCTCTATTTCTCCTTTCAGCTCTAACAGTTTTGCTTCATGCATCTTGAGGTTTCTGGTAATTGGTCTACACCCATTTTTAGGGTCATCATGCCTCTTGGTGGATTGATCTTTTTATCCTTATGTAATGTCCATCATTGTCTCTAGTAATTATCTTTCCTCTGATGTCAATATTAACATAGTCACCCCTGCTTTTTTTAAATTAATGTTCACATGTAACATTTTTTCATTCTTTTCTTTTTTTAATTTTTAAAAATGTTTAATGTTTATTTATTTTTGAAAGAGAGAGAGAGAGAGAGAGAGAGAGAGCAAGCGGGAGAAAGGCAGAGAGAGAGGGAGACACAGAATCTGAAGCAGACTCCAGGCTCTGAGCTGTCAGCACACAGCCAGATGCAGGGCTTGAACTCACAAACTGTGAGGTTATGACCTAAGCCCAGGTGCCCCTCATTCTTTTATTTTCAACCTACATATATTATATTTGAAGTGAGTTTCTTGTAGACTATATTTTTGCATCTTTCTTTTTTAAATCCACTCTGTAAGGTTTAATAGATGGAGGCAAAAATGGGAGAACAAAGAGACCACGTTATGGAGCCAAGAAGGGCTTTATTGGGATCTGCAATTCCCGGGCGAGGTTCCGTGACTCTGGAGCGGGGAGTCAGGGAAGTCGTGCCTGGTATGGGAGAGCAAGGTGTTTTATGGGTGCAGGAGTTCCGGGTTTGAG